>NC_057807.1:203859927-204011452 GCF_018294505.1 Triticum aestivum | reverse complement strand
GAAGAAGAAGAAGAAGAAGAAGAAGTAGTAGTAGAAGAAGTAGTAGAAGAAGAAGAAGACACCCCGACCCCGACATGAAACCCCAACACCGTAACCCCGACACGGCACCCTGGCTCCGACACGACACCCCGACACCAGTACATCACGACACCCAAACACGACATCCCCGACACCTCGACCCCGACATGACACCCCGACCCCGACACGATACCCCGACACCCAGACATGACACCCCCCGACACCCGCGACCCCCGACACCTCTTCGGCCTCCTGTTAACCGAAAAGGTGCTCTTCGGCCTTCCAGAGGGCGAGCGAGTCGTATATTTGTGAATTATGAGTTAGGTCATATTTTTTGATTTTGTTATAAAACATCATATTTGTGTGTTGATCGGGTGGATTTAAATGTGCAGTTGTTTCGGCGCTGTGAGGGTTTGGTGTTCGATGACCTCCCCATGCATTCGACGAGCTCCGCCCCTGCGTTCGTGGGTGAGCACAAATGACATATCCTCCTCCCCCCTTCATTTGCTCTATTCCGTTCTTCATGCCAATGAAACTTGCTAGCTATAGGTGTCTTCAACCATCAGTATGCGTGACCACTATGCGTCTCGTGTTCGAAAGGGCTACATCTATAAATATGCATGCATTTACATATTTATAACCATGATTCTTTCTAATTGTCCAACGTTATCCATGGATAGCCCGAGTATGTGTAGATTGGGTTCGTTTTAGCATATGCTCTCCTCCCGATCCGATGCAGAATTTTGTCAATGCCTCCCTGTTGTTCTCCTAGTACACATCCTCTCTGCTTATTGCCGAGATGTGTATCAGGAGAACAGCGGGGAGGTGGTGCCAAAATTTTGCATCGGATCTGGGGCAGAGCATGGGAAAATGAACCCAATCTACACATACTCGGGCGGATTAGGACCTATATTTACCTATTAGTGTCTAGGTTGCATGGACGTAATAAAATTGACAAACTCCATTAACTGATGAATATGGTTTGCTAAATTATGTATATATTTCTTGTGTGTCCAGTAGCTAGGCAATATGAGTGATCGTGCGTGGATGTACACCGGTCACACTAGTCAGGAAGACATGACCAATGAATGGTTAACAAAAACCAAGGGGTTTGTGAGAGCCGCATTTGCAAATGGCCAGATAAAAACCTAGTGCCCCTGTGTCCGGTGCGACAACTATCATAAGAGGAACAAGCTTGAAATGAGAAACACCTACAGAAGTGGGGTTTTATGCCTGCTTATACGGTCTGGACATTTCATGGTGAGTCTGCCCAACGTGCCAGAGCCGAGGTGGTTCATCGTTGCACCAACAAGCATGGTACCGGGATGGAAGACATGGTGGAAGACTTTGATGATGCTCGGGATACGGACGATGAGATGGAGGAATCTGCAAAGGCCTTCAATGATATGTTGGAGTCTTCAAGATGTCCTCTCCACGAGCACACTGAGCTTTGTCAGTTGCATGCCATCTCACAAATAATGGCTCTGAAGGCTCAATTCAACTTGGGCAGAGAATGCTACAACGCGATTGATAGAGGCAAAGGTGTCCCATCTTTCGATGAGATGATGGATATCGCTTTGGTAGAAGTCGACTTTGACGATCCGACTACGAACGTGCGAGGACGTCGCGCCTTAGCAATCGCTAAACCAACTCCGGGAGGTTATTGACCATGCCGGAGCACGATCAACCTGACCACGAGGGTCTGTTTCTTGCGAGCAAACGAAGAACAAGCAAGAAACTAAGATTGCAATCTGGATATTGCGAATATAAGATGAAAGCTTTATTGATCAAGGTGGGGTTCTGTGACGCCTTTGTCTGGCCGTTGAACACAAACGAAGTATGCGAAGTTGCAGCTATGGCAAACTTTTAATCTAAACAAAACCCCAAAGTCTAAACGGCGCCCTAAGGGCTGTATATATGGAGGAAGAAGGGGGAATTTCGTGGCCCTTGGTTGAGGGGTCCGAAATCAACCCTATCTCTTGTTTCCCCACACATACGGACTCTAAAAATAGCCTATACTTATGTATTTCGAAATTACATGGGCCTGGCCCAATAATAAGGTGACGCATCACCTAGAATAGCCTCGGGACGAAATTTATGAAGTGGCATCTTGTATATTTCGTCCAAGGCTTCATGCACCCATTATGGTGGCTTCAAAGTCCTGAAATCATCACTTGTAACTCCGTTCTGGTTCCCCTTGCGCATGGCATCATCTCCATACTTGTTCTTGCTCCAATGTCCATCCTTCTCCAAGCTAGGCCCTTCATTTGTAAGCAAAACAAATGTATCCAATTTAGGCAGCATCATATTCTCATGAACATTAGAATCATTACCAAGAAACGAAAGTACCTGATAATTTAATTGGCGTGCGCGAGCTCTAGTAATTGGTCCAGTATATGTAGCAGTAGGGGTTGTGGGTGTAACAATGGTATTGATGTCCTCATCATCCTCCCCTTCTTGAAATGAAGTCGTCCTCGACGGAAGCTCATCTTCCTCACCCAAATAAGGCTTCAAATCTGCAATGTTAAAAGTGGGAATAACCCCAAAATCTGCAGGCAGCTCAAGTTTATATGCATTATCATTTACTTTCTCCAACACCTTAAAGGGACCAGCAGCACGTGGCATTAGCTTTGATTTGCGCAAATCAGGAAATCTATCCTTACGCAAATGTAACCAAACAAGATCTCCAGGTGCAAACACAACATGTTTTCTACCCTTATCTCCAGCAAGTTTATATTTAGCATTCATACGCTCAATGTTTTCCTTAGTTACCTCATGCATTTTTAAAATCAATTCAGCACGTTCTTTAGCATGAAAATTAACCTTCTCCGAAGATGGAAGAGGCAACAAATCAATAGGTGCATGAGGTAGGAAACCGTACACAACTTCAAAAGGGCACATCTTAGTAGTAGAATACAATGAACGATTATAAGCAAATTCAATATGAGGCAAGCATTCCTCCCACATTTTCTTATTATTCTTCAAAACAGCCCTAAGCATAGTAGACAATGTTCTATTGACTACTTCAGTTTGTCCATCAGTTTGGGGGTGACAAGTAGTACTAAAAAGCAGTTTAGTCCCCAACTTAGCCCATAAACATCTCCAAAAGTGGCTAAGAAATTTAGTATCACGATCTGAAACAATAGTATTTGGCACACCATGCAAGCGAATAATTTCACGAAAGAACAAATCAGAACATTAACAACATCATCGCTTTTATGACATGGTATAAAGTGTGCCATTTTCGAGAATCTATCCACGACAACAAATATGCTATCCCTCCCCTTCTTTGTTCTAGGTAAACCTAAAACAAAGTCCATAGATATATCCTCCCAAGGAACACTAGGTACAGGCAAAGGCATATATAAACCATGAGGATTGAGTCGTGACTTAGCTTTTTGACATGTAGTGCAGCGAGCAATAAAACGCTCAACATCCCGTCTCATCTTTGGCCAAAAGAAATGTGTAGCAAGTACATCCTCCGTCTTCTTCACGCCAAAGTGTCCCATTAGTCCTCCTCCATGCGCCTCCTGCAACAACAAAAGACGAACGGAGCTAGCTGGAATGCATAGCTTGTTAGCATGGAACACAAATCCATCATTAACGACGAACTTGTTCCATGTTCTTCCTTCTTTACAATTCTGCAATATATCTTTAAAATCAGCATCATGCACATATTCATCTTTGATGGTGATGTAGGGCGGAACCCTATAGCGTCGATCTTTCACGTTTGGAGGGATCCCATGGGAGAAACACGAGAAACGCGCGGAAATCACAAAGGGAAACACGAGGGAAACGAGAGAGAATCACTAAACCGAACAAGAATCGATTACACGAGTGCTAGATCATCACACACATGAGGTAACACATGGTCCACAATCAACAAAGGGAAAGGATACAACGGAACCGTTCTTCTCCAAGAGGAGGCCTTGATGTTCTTCCCTAAAGAGGGGTCTTGAATCCGCTTGGGGATCTTCTCCGGATAGGTCATGATCTCTGAGGAGAAGTATCCAAGTGGATGAGCAAAGGCTCTCACACAAAATGAGCTAATCCAATGGTGAGTCTCAAAAGGAGGAGAAGGAGGAGTCGTATTTATAGGCTAGGGGGGCGAAGGGGTACATGGGCTCAGCCCAACATGCGCACACAGGCGCTGGCCGGATGATCTGGGTCCGGGGCCGGATGATCCGGGCTGGTCCGGATGGTCCGGGTGGAGGCCCGGATGATCCGGGGGACTCGGCTGGTGGAGGCGCAGGGCCGGATGTCCGGCTGGCGGTCCGGACGTTCAGGCAGGGTCCGGATGATCCGGGATGGGGTCCGGATGATCCGGCTTCGCGGGGGAGGCTTTTGTAGTCTTCGGCTGAATTAGCCGGATCGTCCGGACCGGGGTCCGGATCATCCGGGCTCTGTCCGGATCGTCCGGGCCGCCGTCCGGATCGTCCGGCCATCCTAGTCCTTGGCGTTTTTCCTCTCCTCTTCACGTATGTCTTCCGCTTCCGGTTCTCCTTGCCTCCTAGCTTCTTCACGGTGAACTCCTTGGTACCTGAGTATGCATAGCGTTTCCGTTTGAGGTAGTAACCATGTCTCATGTGAATCGAAAGGGAGTTGGGAGAGGAGAGATGTCACCTCGGTTTCGAGAGCTCTTGCACGTGCTCGAGTCATAGGTCCAAGTGGTGTTGTAGGGGATGTAGATGCGTCCATGGGGATGATCATGGGATGCTCCGCATCATCTCCCCCCCCCCCCCTTGTGAAAGATCCGACCTCGGATCGAAATCTTTATCACCATGGTACGGGGATAGATCAGAGACATTGAAGATGTCGCTCACATTGTACTTGTCGCGTGGGAGGTCGATCTTGTAAGCATTGTTGTTGTAGCGTGCTAGTACCTTGAAGGGTCCGTCAGCTCGAGGGAGAAGCTTGGCCTTGCGTTCGTTGGGGAAGCGTTCTTTGCGAAGGTGCGGCCACACTAGGTCTCCAATGTTGAATATCATGGGTTGCTTGTTGATGTTGAGCTTGGACACTAGTCGTTGTACTTGGCGCTCGATGGTATGCCTTGTGTCCTCATGCATCTTCTTTATGTAGCTTGCTCATGCACTCGCATCCATGTTAGTGCGCTCTTGTAGAGGAAGAGGTAGTATGTCCAATGGTGACAACGGGTTGAAGCCGTAGACGACCTCGAAGGGGGACTTGCCGGTAGTCGAATGTCTTGCACGGTTGTAGGCGTACTCGGCGATGGGTAGACATGCCTCCCACTCCTTGATGTTCTTCTTGATCAACACACGAAGTAGAGTGGATAGTGTCCGGTTCGTCACCTCCGTTTGGCCGTCAGTTTGAGGATGGTATGCGGATGAGAACAAGAGCTTGATTCCGAGCTTGGCGCATAGTCTTCCAAAAGTAACTCAAGAACTTGACGTCGCGGTCGGAGACGATTGTCTTTGGTACTCCATGGAGGCGCAAGATTTCCCTACAAAAGAGATTTGCAATATGTGAAGCATCGTCTATCTTGTTGCAAGGAATGAAATGTGCCATCTTAGAAAATCGGTCCACAACGATAAACACGGAATCCTTTCCATTTTCAGTTCTAGGCAAACCAAGTACAAAATCCATACTAATGTCTTCCCATGGTTGATAAGGAATAGGAAGAGGCATGTAAAGACCATGAGATTGAGCTTTTGACTTAGCTTTGCGGCATGTAGAGCATCGAGTAGTGAAGCGTGAGACGTCGCGGAACATCTTGTGCCAAAAGTAGTTCTTGGAGAGCGTGGCGAAAGTCTTGTCGCGTCCAAAGTGCCCCATGAGTCCACCTCCATGAGCCTCTTGCAAAAGTAGCAAACGAAGAGAAGACTCGGGAATGCATAGTTTGTTAGCTCTCATAAGATAACCATCCTTGATGTAGTATTGTTCCCAAGATGTATGCATCAAACATTTAGCGTAATGAGATGCAAAAGATGGATCATTGGCATACAAGTCTTTTATGTGTTCAAAGCCAATGACATTCAACTCAAGTTTAGTCACAAGCGTGCATATGCGAGAAAGTGCATCCGCAACTACATTTTCCTTACCCTTAATGTATTTGATCACATAAGGGAAAGATTCAATAAATTCACTCCATTTGGCATGACGCTTGTTTAACTTAGTTTGACCTTTTAAGTACTTAAGCGTTTCGTGATCGGTATGGATGACAAACTCATGAGGTCGAAGATAATGTTCCCAAACATGTAGTACACGCACTAGAGCATACAATTCTTTGTCATATGTGGGATAGTTAAGTTGAGCACCTGAGAGTTTCTCACTAAAATATGCAATGGCTCATTTTTCTTGCAATAAAACTCCGCCAATTCCGGTACCACTTGCATCACAATGAACCTCAAAAGTTTTGTCAAAGTTGGGCAAAGCAAGAATCGGAGCATGTGTAAGCAAAGATTTGAGCTCTTCAAAAGCGGTGGATTGCAAAGATCCCCAAACAAAAGGAGTATTCTTCTTGCTCAAAGCATGCAAAGGAGCGGCAATTGTGCTAAAATCTTTCACAAAGCGACGATAAAAACCTGCAAGACCAAGGAAACTTCGCACTTGTTGCAAATTGGTGGGTTGGGGCCAAGTTTTAATTGCTTCAATTTTAGTTTCATTAACATGGACACCCTTGGAAGAGACAACGAAACCCAAGAAAACCACTTTGTCAACACCAAATGTGCACTTTTTCATGTTGGCATAAAGACTTTCCTTTCGAAGCGTTTGCAAAACAAGCCTAACATGATCAAGATGCTCTTTCATGGTTTTGCTAAATACAAGAATATCATCGAAGTAAACCACAACAAAGATTCCAATGTAAGGTCGAAGTACATGATGCATAAGACGCACAAAAGTGCCGGGAGCTTCCGATAAACCCATAGGCATGACTAACCACTCATATAAGCCAAATTTGGTTTTGAAAGCGGTTTTCCATTCATCACCTTCGTGAATGCGTATTTGATAATAGCCACTTTTAAGATCTATTTTTGAGAAAAAGTTGGCTCCACTAAGTTCATCAAGCATATCATCTAAGCGAGGAATGGGATGCCTATAGCGAACGGTGATAGCATTTATAGGTCTACAATCGGAACACAAGCGGAAACTTCCATCGGGCTTAGGCACAAGTATAACGGGAATGGCACAAGGACTTAAGCTTTCACGTACATGACCGTTGTCGATTAGTTGTTGTACTTGCCATTGAATCTCCTTGGTTTCTTCGGGATTGACACGGTATGGAGCTTTGTTTGGAAGTGGCGCTCAAGGGATGAGGTCGATTCGATGCTCAATGCCTCGTAGAGGAGGTAGACCCGGAGGTAGCTCATTGGGGAAAACATCTTGAAATTCCTGCAAAAGGGATTGAAACACCAAAGGTAGCTCGTGAATGGTGTTAGTTTTAGGTTCTCCATCCTTGCACACAAGGACAAAGTGCATCACACTCGATGGGTTCTCACACACTTCTCTTATCTCACTTTTGGTGGCAAATAGGATGAGGTTTTTCTCTCTAGGCGAAGAGGCGCTCAAGTTTGGCTTGTGTCTCTCACTCACTTTTTGGTGGCTCACTTTCTCACTCTTCTCTCTATGGTGGGTGGCTTGCTTGTCGGCTATCACTTGACTAGGAGACATAGGTCGTAGCACATATTCCTTCCCTTTCATCTTGAAGCTATAGTGATTGGTTCGCCCATTGTGATGACACCATGGTCGAATTGCCATGGTCAACCAAGAAGGAGGTGGCAAACGGTCATTGGGACCACATCACATTCCAAAGTGTCTTCATATGCACCGATTTTGAAAGAGACTTTGACCGTATGCTCAACTCGTATAGTGCCGGAGTCACTTAGCCATTGAACCTTGTAGGGGTGTGGGTGCTTCTTTTTGACCAATTGGAGCTTGGAGCCAAGTTGTGACAACTACCTCCATCGATGATGACCTTGACGGATCGTCCATTGATGCCAGCCTTTGTGTGGAAGATGTGGCATCGTTGGTCTTCTTCTTGTTGATGTTGAAGAGTCAAAACCTTGGAGACAACGAGAGCGGGGCTCGAATCCTCATCACAAAAGACTTGATCATCTGCATCCTCGTTCACGCGCCGGTGCATGGCCACTTGCTCAAGAGCTTCCATCTCCTCTTCACTCATGGAGTCATATGTGTCGTCGTCGTTGAGGATCATGGTGCGCTTGTTTGTGCATTGATAGGACTTGTGGCCTCGGCCGCCGCAAGTGAAACACTTGAAGGAGCTTGTCTTGACGGTCTCATCGGTTGGAGTAGATGGTGAAGCATGCGGCTTGAAGTTGCTTGTAGTAGGAGGAAGACGACTTGAACTTGCCGAAGTTTTCTTGTAACTTGACTTGTCGTCGTTGCTTGGAGAAGGCTTGGTTGATGTTGGAGGAGTTGTTGAAGCTTGGGTGTTGGAGAAGCCGTAGGTCTTGGATGAGTACTTGGCGTACTTGAAGTCATCTTGCACTTGACGTTCCGCCTTTGTAGCTTGATGCACGAGCTCAATGAGGTTGGAGTAGGGTTGGAAGTCGGCGATTTTCTTGATGGGATGATTGAGTCCATTCAAGAATCATGCCATTGTTTGCTCATCATCTTCCGTGACATTGGCTCGAATCATGGCAATCTCCATTTCCTTGTAGTATTCTTCAACACTCTTTGTTCCTTGCTTGAGGAGTTGTAGCTTTTTGAAGAGATCACGGTTGTAGTATGTTGGAACAAAACGTGCTCGCATGACATCCTTCATTTGAGCCCAAGTGGTGATTGGAGGTTCACCTCTTGCTTGTCGTCGCTCAATTACTTGTTCCCACCATATGAGTACATAGTCTTGGAACTCTAGTGATGCCATTGCGATTTTCTTCTCTTCCTCAAAGTTGTGCAAACGAAAGATTTTGTCGACCTTCAATGCCCATGAGAGGTATTCTTCGGGGTCATTGCTTCCATTGAACTTGGGCATTGTGAATTTGAGCTTGCCATAGCGTTGCTCTTCATTGTGTTGTTGGCGATTGTGTTGATGACGCCCTTGACGTGGAGGGTAATCATCCTCATGTTGCTCTTGGCGTGGATGAAGTCCATGATCAACTTTCTCTTGATGACCTTGAGGGCGAAGTTGAGCTTGAGGAGCTTGTGGAGGTTGACGTTGCACTAGCGGATGGTAGTTCCTCTCTTGGATTTCTTCTCGAAGAGCTTCCTCTTGCATGCACCTTTTGCGATTGCGGTTGGCGATAGCTCGACTTGATGCTTGAAGGGCACGTTCCGCTTCAAGAGCTTGTGCTTCTCGTTGTTGTTGTTGAAGACGTTGAGTCTCGGCATCTTGTTGCTCTTGGTGTAGACGCGCTCGTTCTTGTTCTTGTTGACGTCGTAGTCATTGTCGTTCTTGAGCTTGAGCAAAAGCGACTTGATTTGCTTGAGGACGAGGGACTTGCTCATCGACTTGCTCTTGCGAATGCTTGTCATGTAGTGGGTTGCGGGATGCATGACGGTCTTAGCGCGCGGCTCGTCGAAGAGTGTTTGATGACGGTGTACTTGAGCCGGAGAAGGAGTCGTCGGAGTGTCGACTTGAGTGGCTTCGTCTTGAGTGTGACGATGTAGAAGGAGGCCGGTTGACCAACAAGGCGTGGATCTCATCCATTCTTGCATCATTTTCTTGCTTGTGCGCGTCGAGCTTGTTGTCAAAGTAGTCTCTTGTACGTTGCTCAGAGAGTCGCAAGTCGGTGGCGAGGTTGTCGATGCGGTCTTTTATAGCTTGTTGCTCTTGATGCAATGCTTGTTGTGCACCAAAGAGGTGGCTCTTGGTGACGTATGATGACATGTCGTCGTCTTGCTCGATGAAGAGTGGGGTTGTAGAAGTACTTGGCCTATCCATCATTTCAAGCAAAATGTGAGTGGTAGAAGGAAAAGAACGAATACCAATGTACCTTTGACCGATGTTGAAAGTGAATCAAGTTCACTCAAATGAGGACAACGAAATAGCACTTTTGGTACCAATTCTTGTCGGTTCTCACACCTACACAAGTAAAAGCTTATAGTGGAGCTTGGTTAGGATGGTGGCATAAAATTGATTGCAATCGTTAGTTTGACTCAAAGATGTTGAAAATGATTCGCAAATTCGCAAATGCAACAAGTAGACCAAGCAAGTATGGGTACACGGAAACACACACGCAAATAGATAAGTGGGATTGTGCAATCCAAAAGTGAGCCAAAATGTGGAGACCACGAAAATGCTCTTGTTGCACAATACTAGAGAGACGCTAGCACGATTGCACAATAGGCGGATACACAAACTTGTGCACAACCTATTAGGCAAAAATGCAACTATCTCTATCCCAAGTATGCTATATGTATGGTATTTCGATGCAATGATCCAAGATGATCCAATATGACAATCTTAATGTTGTATGATGCTATGGTTCTTGCTCATAAGCTCTTTGCTTATCTTTCCTCTTTGCTTAAAAGCTTGGTTGGCTCTTTCTCTTTTGAGCTCTTTACTTATGCAAACTTCATGAACCAAGATAGCAATTGTGTATGCTATGACAATTTTGTGACACACAAGTGGATCCCAAGATATGCACCACTATGCTATGGTATGTATGGAGTATGATCCCTAATGTGCACAAGTCATGTTGCCGGCAATACTCAATGGCTAGTCTCGATGGGTAAGCGACGCGAAATGAGGCAATGTGGGTTATCAATGCAATTGCAAGTTATGACAAAGATGTCGTCGAGGTTACCGTCCGTAGCGAAGATGAGTAGTCGACGAAGATGAGCGTTTGTTGTTGATGTCACCGTACCTAAATAGCCGAAACACAATAGGATACGGAGATCAAAACTCAAATTCTCAAACCCAAAGTCGAATGGTGGTACGGAGGTTGTGTCATGGTATTTTGGCAGGTGGAAGTGGTGGTGTTGGGGGTGGGGGAGTATGTGGACGTAGGTGGTGGTGGTGGAGGACTGCAAAAATGCAGTTTCGGCAGAGGAAGCCGGATGATCCGGGCCGGGAGCCGGATGATCCGGGCGAGGGTCCGGATGATCCGGGCAGGTCAATCTCGCTCGGGAACTGCTCGGGAAGAACTCGAAAATGGCTAGAAATTCATCGATTCCGCGGGTTTTGGATGGATTTCGAGGGGAAGAAGGTGGGGAACAGCAAGATCCACAAGTTACACACTGAATCCACGGATCAAAATCAACAAAACATCATCAAACCAACAAATCACAAAAAAAAAATTGGGGCTATTTTTGGTGGGGATTTTCGGATTTAGGACGAAATCAACAAAATCAAGCTAGAAAACACGGGGTAGGGGCTCCAAAAACGTGATCAACGTGGCTCATGATACCAAGATGATGTAGGGCGGAACCCTATAGCGTCGATCTTTCACGTTTGGAGGGATCCCACGGGAGAAACACGAGAAACGCGCGGAAATCACAAAGGGAAACACGAGGGAAACGAGAGAGAATCACTAAACCGAACAAGAATCGATTACACGAGTGCTAGATCATCACACACATGAGGTAACACATGGTCCACAATCAACAAAGGGAAAGGATACAACGGAACCGTTCTTCTCCAAGAGGAGGCATTGATGTTCTTCCCTAAAGAGGGGTCTTGAATCCGCTTGGGGATCTTCTCCGGAGAGGTCGTGATCTCCGAGGAGAAGTATCCAAGTGGATGAGCAAAGGCTCTCACACAAAATGAGCTAATCCAATGCTGAGTCTCAAAAGGAGGAGGAGGAGTCGTATTTATAGGCTAGGGGGGCGAAGGGGTACATGGGCTCAGCCCAACACGCGCACACAGGCGCTGGCCGGATGATCCGGGTCCGGGGCCGGATGATCCGGGCTGGTCCGGATGGTCCGGGTGGAGGCCCGGATGATCCGGGGGACTCGGCTGGTGGAGGCGCAGGGCCGGATGTCCGGCTGGCGGTCCGGACGTCCGGGCAGGGTCCGGATGATCCGGGATGGGGTCCGGATGATCCGGCTTCGCGGGGGAGGCTTCTGTAGTCTTCGGTTGAATTAGCCGGATCGTCTGAACCGGGGTCCGGATCATCCGGGCTCTGTCCGGATCGTCCGGGCCGCCGTCCGGATCGTCCGGCCATCCTAGTCCTTGGCGTTTTTCCTCTCCGTCTTCACGTATGTCTTCCGCTTCCGGTTCTCCTTGCCTCCTAGCTTCTTCACGGTGAACTCCTTGGTACTTGAGTATGCATAGCGTTTCCGTTTGAGGTAGTAACCATGTCTCATGTGAATCGAAAGGGAGTTGGGAGAGGAGAGATGTCACCTCAGTTTCGAGAGCTCTTGCACGTGCTCAAGTCATAGGTCCAAGTGGTGTTGTAGGGGATGTAGATGCGTCCATGGGGATGATCATGGGATGCTCCGCATCAGATGGTCTCCAAACCAAATATTTTGAGGTCAAGTTGTGAAAGCATAGTATAGCGACGAGACAATGCATCAGAAATAACATTTTCTTTACCCTTCTTGTGTTTAATGACATAAGGGAAAGTCTCAATGAATTCAACCCATTTAGCATGTCTATGATTCAGTTTAGCTTGACTTTTAATATGTTTCAAAGATTCATGATCAGAATGTTGCCATGTTTCTAAAGTCCGAACAAGAGCATATAATTCTTTATCATAAGTAGAATAATTCAGACTAGGCCCACTCAATTTTTCAGAAAAGTATGCAACATGTTTGCCATCTTGTAATAACACACCTCCTAATCCAATTCCACTAGCATCACATTCAAGCTCAAAAGTCTTATTAAAATCAGGAAGTTGGAGTAAAGGAGCATGTGTCAACTTATCTTTCAATAACGTGAAGGCTTCTTCCTGTGCGGTACCCCAAACAAAAGGCACATCCTTCTTTGTAAGCTCGTTGAGAGGTGCAGCAATGGTGCTGAAATCTCTCACAAAACGCCTATAGAATCCAGCGAGGCCAAGAAAACTCCTCACTTGTGTGACCGTTTTGGGCTGTGGCCAACTCTCAATAGCTTCAATCTTGGCTTTGTCAACTTCAATTCCCTGTGGAGTAACAACATAGCCAAGAAAAGATACTCGGTCGGTGCAAAAGGTGCACTTCCCAAGGTTACCAAACAAACGTGCATCACGTAGAGCAATAAAAACAGCACGTAAATGTTCCAAATGTTCTTCCAAAGATTTGCTATAAATTAGTATATCATCAAAATAGACTACCACAAATCGTCCAATGAAAGCACGTAAAACTTCGTTCATTAGTCTCATGAAAGTACTAGGCACATTAGTTAACCCAAAAGGCATGACTAACCACTCATATAAACCAAAACTTAGTTTTAAATGTTGTTTTCCATTCATCACCCAATTTCATACGAATTTGATGGTATCCACTACGCAAATCAACTTTGGAGAATATTGTAGAGCCACTCAATTCATCAAGCATATCATCTAGCCTAGGAATAGGATGACGATAACGAATAGTAATATTATTAATGCCTCTACAATCAACACACATACGTGACGTACCATCCTTTTTAGGCACTAGTATAATAGGAACAGCACAAGGACTAAGAGATTCGTGTATATAACCTTTGTCGAGCAGCTCCTGTACTTGACGCATAATCTCCTTCGTCTCCTCTGGATTGGTACGGTATGGCGCACAGTTTGGCAGTGAAGCACCGGGAATTAAGTCAATCTGATGCTCAATCCCTCAAATAGGCGGTAATCCCGGTGGCACGTCTTGTGGAAAGACGTCAGCGAACTCCTGCAAAATGTTAGTGACAGCAGGAGGCAAAGAGGAAGGCACATCCTCGAATGAAAATAATGCCTCTTTGCACACAAAAGCATAACACACAGATTTGCTGAAATCTAGCTCATCAATATCAGATTTGGTAGCAAATAAACATGCACTTTTCAATTTTATTTCAGAAGCAACACTAGATGGTTTATTATTAGGCTTCATTTGTTGCTCAAATTCTTTTGCCACAATCTGATTTTCGCTCTTATTCGTTTCCTGTTTTGCTTTATTAGCTCTTTTAATATCATCTTTCAAAATAGAATCAGGAGTCATAGGAAGCAAAGTAATATTTTTGTCCTTATGAACAAGAGTATACTGATTGTTTCTACCATGGTGTACAGATTTTTTATCAAATTGCCATGGTCTACCAAGTAATAAGGAACATGCTTGTTTAGGTACCACATCACAATCAATATAATCAGCATATGTAGAGATACTAAAATGCACACGAACAGTACGTGTTACCTTAACCTTGCCGCTGTTGTTGAACCATTGGATGTAGTAAGGATGTGAATGTGGTCTTGTGGTGAGAGAAAGCTTCTCCACCATCTCCATGCTAACCAAGTTGTTGCAGCTCCCTCCGTCTATGATGACGCGCACAGAACGTTCCTTCACAACTCCCTTGGTATGGAACAAATTGTGCCTCTGATTTTGCTCAGCTTGTGTGACATGCACACTCAAAACACGTTGAGCAACTAAACATTCATACCTGTCAGCGTCTTCAGGAGCCATGTATTGCGTCTCATGATCAGAATCATCTCCACCGTGTTCTTCACGTGTAATAAGAGCCAACGTCTCCTCATCATAGTCACTAGCGGACTCATACCCACCATCCTCAGTAGCAATCATCACACGCTGAGATTTGCATTCTCTCGCATAATGACCTCTTCCCTTACAACGACGACAAATAATATCACTTGTGTGCCCAGTTGATGCCATGGAAGAAGAAGAGCTCTGCGTAGGCCCGACAGGTGCGCTCTTGGCAGATAGTGGAGGTTGTGCCTGCTTTCTTGTATCACGGCTGGAGGTAGCAGCTGATGGAGGTGCTGGTGTAGTGGAAGTAGAGGATGCACGCGGTGTCCATGATGAAAGTCGACCTGCAGAAAAGTTAGTTCGCGCCAATGCCTGTCGATCCTGCACTTCACGTTCAGCTTTACAAGCAAGATGGAATAAATGAGTGATATTAGTATACTCCTTATACTCTAGAATGGTCTGAATCTCTCTATTTAATCCACCTATAAAACGTGCAAGCATAGCTTCATTCTCCTCAACAATACCACATCTAATCATGCCAGTTTGTAATTCCTGATAATATTCTTCTACAGAATTTTCTCCTTGTCTTGAACGCTGCAATTTTTGAAGCAATTCACGTTGATAATATGGTGGAACCCAACGAGTACGCATAGCAGTTTTCAAAGCAGCCCAAGTAGCGGGAATAGGATATAATCTACAATGTTCAGACCACCATACACATGCAAAACTAGTGAAAGCACAAACAGCAGCAGCAACCCGTCTCTCCTCGGGATATTGTAAACATGTAAAACGTTGTTCAGTTTCTAACTCCCAAGTAAGATATATATCAGGAACATATCTACCCTCAAATGGTGGAATATTCAATTTCAGTTTAGGAATATGGACATCATCTCGTACCTGAGGTGGTGGTGCAGGCCTACCATTACGAATATATACCTGAGGTCGACCTGCTGGTGGTGGTGCTGGTGGCTGCCCGTAGTTCGGATTTTGATCAACCTCATCCTCATAATCGCCCGCATACTCATCATCCTCCTGGGTACCAGCAGCAGCAGTAGCAGGAGCCAAAGAAGCATCAACAACATGAACAGCAGCACCAGAAGTTTGGCCATCCTCAACAGGAACACGCTTCGCTCGTCCATACTGATTCGAAAGGATGCGTTGTTGTTGTTGTTGCAGCGGTGCGATAGGTGCAGCGGACGCTGGTTGTGGAAAACGCGTGAGCAATTCATTAAACTTGCTATCAAGCTTTGTTTCGAACATCTTCTCAATGCCATCTATCTTCTCCATGGCCTCGTCAAATCTGTTTAGCACATCTTGCACCTATCCACTCATCATTTGCTGAAATTTATCATGTAGCTGTTTGTTCGTCAGGTTCTCCCAATCAGTCTCATCGGCTTGTGATCCTACCATGGTTAGCAGCAAATAGAAACACACAAGAATATGATCCTACAGACTACTAAGAAGTGGTGGTGGTGTATCACAAACCCGTCAAGCAAATCTCAAATTCTTACCAGTTCTTACCCAGCAGCACGTGGTGATCGGCAACCGTTGTAGTCAAAACTCTCAAAGCTTGGATATAGCGATTACCAGGGAGAGTCAAACGCACGATGTAGATGTATGTGGAGCTGGGAAGGCTTATAATATGGTAGCAAAAAAGATCAGCAATAATCAATTCAGAGATGCAAAGTTGAATAAACGCTCCACGACGGTACTGTGCTGGTCCTAGGCTAGACTGTGCTAGAGACGCGAGCCTAGAACACCAACAAAATCACGGCACGACACGTAAACAAGGGAGGAGCACACTCTGAAAAAAAATTCTTTTTTTTGCACTTTTTTTTGCTCCGCAACAAATTTTTTTCGAAAAAGTCTACAAATGGTCTAAAAACTACCTAGCCAGAATTTTCCAGACTTAGTTTTTTTTTTGAAACTGGAACTATTTTTCTTCTGCGGATGGCTCGGAAGTTGGGGAGTCCTTCTCTGTCACGACTCGGAGTATCGCGTGATCTGGAAATCGAGAACAATGCAACAATTACTGGACTCGGATTAGGACTGGTGGCGGAGATGAAACTGGTGGAACTTGGACTGGTGGCGGAGATGAATCTGGTGGAACTCGGACTGGTGGCGTAAATGAATCTGGTGGAACTCGGATAGGTGGCGGATATATGTTGGAGGTGAACTCGGATTGGCGGGATGGTGGCGGATATGTGGTGGCGTATATGGATTCGGATTGGCGATGAATATGTGGTGGTGGTATATGGCAGCAGCGACGATGATAACCTATGAACAGAACTCGAAACTCTAAAAGACTAGACTCTAAGACCAGCAACTAGACACGACGATGCAACCTCAAATTCAACAAAGCAATACCCTAAAAAGATTATGCAAAGGCTCAGATTGGTTCGGATATGATGAACTAACCCTAATTTTTTTTGTGGCTTTTTCGTGGACTGTAGGTATGAAGAACAGACTCGATCTAAACTATGAAAAACTGTAAAATCTCACCGAGCAACCTGGAAATCTGATACCACTTGATAGAGGCAAAGGTGTCCCATCTTTCGATGAGATGATGGATATCGCTTTGGTAGAAGTCGACTTTGACGATCCGACTACGAACGTGCGAGGACGTCGCGCCTTAGCAATCGCTAAACCAACTCCAGGAGGTTATTGACCACGCCGAAGCACGATCAACCTGACCACGAGGGTCTGTTTCCTGCGAGCAAACGAAGAACAAGCAAGAAACTGAGATTGCAATCTAGATATTGCGAATATAAGATGAAAGCTTTATTGATCAAGGTGGGGTTCTGTGACGCCTTTGTCTGGTCGTTGAACACAAACGAAGTACGCGAAGTTGCAGCTATGGCGAACTTTTAATCTAAACAAAACCCCAAAGTCTAAACGGTGCCCTAAGGGCTGTATATATGGAGTAAGAAGGGGGAATTTCGTGGCCCTTGGTTGAGGGGTCCGAAATCAACCCTATCTCTTGTTTCCCCACACATACTGACTCTAAAAATAGCCTATACTTATGTATTTCGAAATTACATGGGCCTGGCCCAATAATAAGGTGATGCAGCACCTAGAATAGCCTCGGGACGAAACTTATGAAGTGGCATCTTGTATATTTCGTCCAAGGCTTCATGCACCCATTATGGTGGCTTCAAAGTCCTGAAATCATCACTTGTAACTCCGTTCTGGTTCCCCTTGCGCATGGCATCATCTCCATGCTTGTTCTTGCTCCAATGTCCATCCTTTTCCAAGCTAGGCCCTTCATTTGTAAGCAAAACAAATGTATCCAATTTAGGCAGCATCATATTCTCATGAACATTAGAATCATTACCAAGAAACGAAGTACCTGATAATTTAATTGGCGTGCGCGAGCTCTAGTAATTGGTCCAGTATATGTAGCAGTAGGGGCTGTGGGTGTAACAATGGTATTGATGTCCTCATCAGCGATGATGACAGTATTTGGATGCTTTCTACCCAAAGACCATGTACTACCTGCAAACCTGTACCAGTCAGACAAAATCTCCGTGCTCTTATGCATGCCTGTGTGAAAGGATGTGCCTTATTTAGGCTTGAGTATGCGGACTTGAACTATTGTCCCATTTGCAAGTCATCCGGGTATATTGTGGTAGACAATAGTATGGGTGAGAAGACGCAGACAAAAATCTCCGATAATGTTCTTCGGTATATGCCAATCGTACCAAGACATCAACATCTTTTCATGCTCGAAGAGACGGCCAGACATATGACATGGCACAAAACGGGCAAAAGAACCCAACTAGATGCAGATGGGAATCTGATGATGGTGCACACATCGGATGGTGAAGCGTGGAAGCGCTTAGATGCATTACATGCGAAAAAGCGGCAGATCCAAGGCATCCTCGAGTCGCCATCAGCACGGATGGGTTCAGTGTGTTTGGTCTAGCGGCAGACCAATACAGTTGTTGGCCCGTATTTGTCATTCCACTCAATCTCCCCCCCTCCCCCGGACAGATTATGCAAAGAAAGAACATTTTCCTGACGTTGATAATTCCAGGGCCCAACTATCCGGGGAAGAATATTAATGTGTACATCTAGTCGCTTAAGGACGAATTGCAAGAAGCTTGGGATAATGGGATCAAGACATACGATGCCTTTAGCAAACAGAACTTCATAATGCATGTCTGGTACATGTACTCGATGCATGACTTGCCAGCGTATGCGCTATCCGTTGGCTGGTGTGTGCATGGAAGGTTCTCGTGCCCACATGCAAGGCAGTTCTTGAGTTTTGTTGGCTGCAGACCGACCGCAAGTTTTCTTGCTTCGACTTGCATAGACAGTTCCTGGATCCTCGCCATAAGTTCAGGAAAGACAAGAAGAACTTCATCAAAGGTAGAGTTATCAAAAACTCTGCACCACCTGCATTGATAGACCAAGAGACCCTGGATCAGTTAAATGCTCTCGAGCTAGATCCAGAGCATCCAGGGTATTTCAAGGGGTATAATTCAGAACACGCCTGGACTCACAAGACATGCTTGTGGGATTTGCCTTACTTCAAAGACCTCCTTTGCCCACACAACATCGACGTGATGCACACTGAAAAGAATATCACCGAGGCACTTTTTGGTACATTGTTCGACATAGAGGGGAAGTCAAAGGATAATACTAAGGCTAGAGTCGATCAGCAGGAGCTATGTGATAGACTGTTACAAAACATGCAAGAACCGAAAGGAAAACGGAACTGGACAAAGCCAAAGGCATGGTTCAATCTTGGAAGACCAGCTATGAGGGAAATTATCTTGTGGGTGAAAATGCAGTTGATGTTCTCCAATGGGTATGTAGCGAATCTAAAGAGGAGAGCGAATCTTGAAAAATTGAAAATATTTGGTCTCATCATGATTGGCACATATGGATTGAGCGGGTAATGCCGGTGATGTTGCGGCTTCATCCCTGAGGATGAATGGCTAGTACTGGCAAAGCTAAGCTATTTCTTTTGTGTTCTTTGTGCGAAAGGACTATCGCCTGTCCTGGTAGAAGAAATGGAAGACTTGGCACCAGAGTTGATCTGCAAGTTAGAGAAGATCTTTCTGCCGGGCTTCTTTAATCCAATGCAGCACTTGATTTTGCATCTCCCGACCGAGGCAAGATTGGGGGGCCATGCAAAATCGTTGGTGCTACGCAACTGAGAGGATGCAGAAGACACTTCGAGCAAAATGTAAAAATAAACGTAGAATTGGAGCATCGATGGCCGAGGCATTCATTACTAAGGAGGCGGCAAACTTCGTGACAGCACACCACGAAGCCAAAAATCGTCATTTGCATAATCCGAAGCCTCGATGTAATGTTGGCGACCGTAAAAAGGGTGGATCCAACCTCAGCCTATTCAAAGGGAAGCTCGCACCAGCCGGTGCTTCTAATTCCTTATGGTTGGATGTCAAAGAATGGCGGACCATTTCGTTGTATATCTTCAACAACCTAACAGAAGTGCGGCCGTACATCGAGTAAGTTATCGGTACATTGTTTCGCAACTTCTAATTCCTTTGAAGTGCTCTTATTCTTGGATATTTGATATAGTCGATACGTCGCGAAATTCTCGTATGGAGCGGTGATCCAAAAGGATTCCATCGAAGAATATGAGCTTCTGGCAAAGCATGGAGGCGGCTATCCCAGTTTCATCTCTTGGTCCAAACAGACGGTAATTTCCATTAGACCATTTCATTTCTTCGTCTAATTTGTGGCTAATGCAACAATCCTTTCGTATTAAACTTGTAGGCTAATTCAAAGTTTATGGACGCTGAATTGAGACAAGTCGTTAATGGTTTTCACTTTAAGGTCCGTTCATTTGACAAATACAACATCAATGGGTATCGCTTTCGTACCTATGGCAAAGAGCTATCTATGGCCGGCCGAAAGTCTACAAATTGTTGTGTCTCTTCAATCGGCAAAGGACATACCGAGTATTATGGAAGAGTTGAAGCAATTTATGAACTTCTATTCTATGGTGCAAACCCACCAAACGTCGTAGTCTCCAAATGTTATTGGTTCCAGCGAAAGGAGACTAGAAGGACTCATGAACATATAGGGCTAGTCGAAATCAAACAAAGCACCCATTTGGATGTTCCAGATGTCTATATTACGACTCAACAGACAACCCAAGTTTTCTATCTACCGTGGGCCTGTCAAAGTGATCCAAATCTCAATGGTTGGGATGTCGTTTATGAAGTGCCGCCACGTGTTAGACCACCTCCCCCAATGAAGAGGATTATGAACCTCACATTAACCCAAACACATATGAAGGAGAATTCTCCAAGAAACACGTCTTTCCAAAAAACGTTTGAAGAACCGCTCTAGTTCACCCCGGAACATTGAAGTAGACAGCGACAGTGAATCCAACTTCACCCCTGAGCTGGAACAAGAAGAGCCAGAACAAGAAGAGGTTACTGATGCGGATGACCTGTCAATTCTAGACCAATTACGTAAAGCAGGCCTTCCACATGTTGATGCATTTATTGATGATGATGATGAGCACGTCATTACTGATAGTGATGATGATGATGCATTTATTGATCCCGGAGCATATATAGACGACGAAGATTAATATTAGTAATGTCAGTTATTCAATTATTATTATGTACATATGTATTATTAATTAGTTCATGTTATTAGGTATTCAATTTTTATTACGTTCATGTTGATGATACACTTAAATTATATACATATTATTGTTCATGTCAGGTATTCAACTTTTTATGTTGTACTAATTTCGTTTACTATTTGTTATTGCAGGTGTTGACAGATGGTGGGCGAGGGTCGAGAGCGCTCCGAGCCTCCTTCCTCGGCACGTGCTAGGAGGGGTGCTTCCATTCCACCCCAGCACCTCCGGAGAGCACTACTAGACAGTATGCAGACACCACCAGCGGGCGCTTCTTCTTCGGTCGGGAGAGGTCGGGAGAAGAAGAGGGGTGCTAGAGGTGGACATGGCGGCAGGAGAGGAAGGAAGGCTGCTACGCCTTCCTCGCCGCCACCCCCAACTAATTCACCCGACCACAGGACTGCTCCGTTTGAGGTGGACCCATCTGACGTGGACCCGTCTCGGACTCTGGTCGACAAGCCTCGGGCCGACGTGCCTCGGGTCGTTGAGCCTTCACCCCACGAGACTTCGGTCCTAGAGTCTTTGTCCCACGAGACTCCGGTCCCATAGTCTTCATCCATGCTGATGGTGGCGAGGACTGCTTTTCTGATGATAGCTATAGCAAGGGCGAGCTGGTTCAGGGGGCAAAGTCTATCAGAGTGGTGGTACAAAGCTCCCGCCCGTGCCGGCGACTCGTGAGCAGAGGTGGTTGCTTGCGCCTAATGGGGAGAAGTAAGTGCATTTACTCTTTTTTAACCTTTTTCCTTCACGTTCTTCAAATTAATATCTAATGTGTTGGTCATGTCATACTGCAGGGGTTGGAAACACGCACCTAGTGTCTGCAGGCCCAACCAGGTCCTTGGTGTGATTTGCCGGCAAAACTTCCCGGGGTGGGTCACGTTGCCCGGTGAGGGTCTAGCACTGAGCTGAGAGTTGTACTTGGCTACCTGGTGTGTGGTGCGAGATGGTGGCCGACATTGTGATCCGGATGTTTTGGGTAATTTCTCCTTTAAAGAATTAAAAATCAACAGTACCTAGTGATTGTACTAATCGGTGTTGTCTTCTTTGGTTGCAGACCTTCTACAGGTGTCTTGAGGCAGAGGAGGAGGCTGCGGCTATGGTTGTCAAAGCCGACTTCAGAACTTATGGCATGAGGCTCGGGTGCAAGCTGTTCGAGACTACTTCGCCTCAACTGGTATTAAGAGGTCCAAGACGAAGTGCCGCGGCAAGTTTCTGAGTAAGGAGAAGTACACGAAGGTAATTACCTATTCTTAAGGCCTTGTACTTAGTTTCCTTTATTTGATTCATAGGCGTAGCGCTGAAATTTCTCTTGACTAACTTAGGTGCCCCCGAGATGGTGTGTGGATAGGATGGACTATTGGGAGGTGTTGGTGGATGAGTGGTGCTCTCCCCAATGGCTAGCCGACCACAACAAGGCCAAGGATAAGCATGCCAAAATGGTTGGTGTGCCACACCATCTAGGGATCTCCAACCTATATGAGTACGGGCATAACTGGGTATGTGGTTTGCTTCATGATTCATGCAATTTCATTCTTCATGCTAGCTTGAGCCCTTAACTCATATTTTGCTCCCCTCTTTTAGGAATGACACAACAAGAAGCAGGTGCCAGGGGTGTTAAACCTCTATGCCGTGGCCCATACTGCCACGTACAAGAAGGCCAAGGCATTCTCTTATTCTGGCCTCGATCATCCAGAGAGCTTCACCAACATCTACTCCGACCACAAGCTCATGAAGTACAGATCCGAGGGGAAGGTGAGGAAAGGGGAGGACTTTAACCCAAGCCAGAGTCCTTTTGATCCTGAGCTGGTGATGATATCTAGTGGCGGGAGGTCCCATGGCTCGATAGCCATTGGGGATGGACTGATATGTTGTCCTAGCACACTCCCGGAGATCAAGAAGCACCAGACGAGCTTCGATCCTGAGATAAGGCCTTGTCCATGGCCAATAGAGCTCGCCATCAAGGTTAGTTATATGGACTCAGATGCCTTTTTCCTCCATTACATTTTGTGTGCTGTCGTCGATGATTACAATGCTAACGAGGAGTGGTGTTGTAGGTTGTTCTTGAGAAAGAGAGAGTGAACACCTAGGTGCTTCTGGCAGAGGAAAACAGGCAGGTGGTGGAGAGGGAGAGGGACCTGGAGGAGAGGACGGCTAGGTTGTTGGAGGAGGAGAGGAACCAGAACGACGCGTCTCACCGGGCCCTATACGAGCTCCTCATGGTAAATTTCTCTTGCATATTAGCAAAATCATGCACGTAATGTTCGTTTCATTACTAACTAATATGACTGACTCGTGAAAACCAGATGTGTAGTCCATGTGCCAGAGCAACGGTCAGACCCCTCCGCCGATGCCCTAGATTGCTTCGGCAACCATGGTGAGTTTAATTTGAAGGGATAATTAGATTTATGCCCCTAGTTGTGTCTCACTCGTCTGTTTTACCCCTAATTCCCAAAAGTCGCCGGTTCTGTCCAAGTCACTTTGCTCCTCTTATGCTTTTGCCCTTTGACCGTTTGACTGTCAGTTCGAAAACTTCATAACTAATTCATACTAAATCAGAAAAATGCAAATAAGATACCAAAATGTTCAGAAAAACATCACCTATATGTGAGTGTCATTTGCATTCATGAAAAAAGTGTTCGAAAGTGCACATCCGAGTTTTAGCTCTTTTGATACCACCATGAAGTAAACTCTAAAAAAATTCAAAAAAATATGGTGGCAAAGAACGACAAATGTTCTAAGTGCTTGCCAAGTATCATTAGGGAATGACATTCGTGGAAGTTGTGGCAAAAAAATCTATTTTGGAGTGCTGATTATTTTTTTGCCGCGGCACCCATGAATGTTATTCCCTGATGAAACTTGGCAGGCACTTAAAACATTTGTCATTCTTTGCCACCATTTTTTTGAACTTTTTTAGATTTTACTATTCATGGTGGTAGCATAAGAGCTAAAACTTGGATGGGCACTTTCCAACACTTTTTTCGTGAATGCAAATGACACTCACATATAGGTGATGTTTTTCTAAACATTTTGGTATCTTATTTGCATTTCTTCTGATTTAGTATGAATTAGTTATGAAGTTTTCAAACTGATGGTTAAACGGGCAAAGGGCAAAAGCATAAGAGGAGCAAAGTGACCTGGACAGAACCGGTGACTTTTGGGAATTAGGGGTAAAACAGATGAGTGGGACACAACTAGGGGCATAAATCTAATTATCCCTAATTTGAATGGTCATTAGTTACTAGTATTCACATTTGAGTTGCATCATGCTAACGAGACATTGCAAATGATCTTTGGTGCAACATGCCTCCCGACAAGCATTGACCGATCCTTCTCCGTCTGCCACTGGCGCGACCGATCCTTCACCTCCGTGATGATGGTAAGTTTTCCCAAGTGTTTTGCTTAACAAATGCATACTTAGCTTAAGTAATGACCTATTTAGCTCCAAAATGACCTATACTTAGCTTATTTTCCTCGAAAATGACATAATAAATTTACTTAGCTCCAAGATGACCTATTTTACCTAGGATAGCTATAAAATGACCTGTACTTAGCATTTTTTCCTCCAAAATGACTTAATATGCTTAGTTAGCTAAAAAATGGCATAACTACCTAGGATAGCTTAATAATGACATATACTTAGCTTAGCTAGTTCATTTATGACATAATTAGCTTTCTTAGGGAAAAATGGCATAATGACCTTGGTTTAGCTCCAAACTGTCATATACTTCACTTATTTTCCTCCAAAATGACATAATAACCTTACTTAGCACCAAAATGACCGACTTTAACTAGGATAGCTCTAAAATGACCTATACTTACCATTTTTTCCTCCAAAAGGACTTAATATGCTTAGTTAGCTCAAAAATGGCATAACTACCTAGGTTAGCTCAATAATGACCTATACTTAGCTTATTTAGTTCATTTATGACATACTTAGCATACTTACGTCAAAAATGGCATAATAATCTTGGTTACCTCCAAAATGTCATATACCTAGCTTATTTTCATCGAAAATGACATAATACCTTACTTAGCTCCAAAATGACCTATTTACCTAGGTTAGCTCTAAAATGACCTACACTTAGCATTTTTTCCTCCAAAATGACTTAATATGCTTAGTTAGATAAAAAATGGCATAATTACCTAGGTTACCTTAGTTAGAAGAAGAAGAAGATAAACAAGAGGAGAGAAGGAAAGAGAAGAAAAAAATCTTCTTCTTTTTCTTCTTCGTCTTCTAGTCTTCTAGTCTTCTTCTTCTTCTTCTTCTAGTCTTCTTCTTCTAACTTGCTTCTTTCCCAATTTGCAGATTTGCTTCAGATCATGGAAGCTTGCGTTGATGGAGTCTACTCTTGTCCTTGTCCTTCCTTTTTGTTTTGATTTTGTAGGATGAACAATGTGAAACTTGATACCTATATATGTATGTGTGGATGAAACCATTGTATATATACTTTTTGCTTAATTGTTGGATATGTTGGATATGGACTTTTGATTTGGTATATATATGTGTTGGATAAGCATATCCATATGGCAGGGATATGTATGCTTGTTGAAAGTATTTTGAAATGAATATATATATATATATATGTGTGTGTGTGTGTGTGTGTGTGTGTGTGTGTGTGTGTGTGTGTGTGTGTGTTGTGTGTGTGTGTGTGTGAAATTGATTGAATTTAAGAAAAAACAGAATTAGCAGGGGCAATACAGGCACTTTGTCGTCTGCCAGTGGACGACAAAGAAGTTTGTCATCTGTCAGCGCACGGGAAAGCTGCCATGTGGCAGCTACCTGTGCAACCTGGGGGCACATGGGTTGGCCTATTTGGACAACTTGCCGTCTGCTGGCAGACGGCAAATACCTTTGCTTCTTTGTCGTCTGCCAACGGACGGCAAAGCTGCCACGTGGCAGCTACCTGGGCTGGCCTATTTGGACACTTTGTCGTCTGCTGGCAGACGGCAAAGAAGGTCTTTGTCGTCTACCAGCAGACGGCACAACGCGCCATTAGCCAACTAACGGACCTAACCCTATCCCTCTGTCGTCCACGTCCTTTACCTTCTGCTTGCTCTGGATGACTGACGAAAAAATTCTTTGCCATCCGCTTTATTAAAGCAGACAGCAAAATAGCCCTTTGCCGTAGTTCATTCAGCCGGTTGTGGGGCCATCTGCTGGCTGACAGCAAAGGGCTTTGCCTTGCGCCGGGCATGCCTTTGACATCCGCCATGGCAGACGAAAAAGTGCCTGATTCCTGTAGTGGCCTTCCATGCCTTGCCATATTTCACCTTGTAATGAATGATGGCTTTCACAAGGTCCATCACTTGTTGAATGCTCATGGTTGGAAGTGATGATATTGAGTTGGAAAGCCTGTAAGCAATGAACTCGGGCATGAGTTGTCTGTGGTCTTGGGACGCAACCTTTCCATCCACCTTCTTCCCTCGACAAAGGTGGCTTGGTACACAACTCAATACGTGCCAAGTGGGTCCTCCTTTCCATGGTCTAGCCCGCACAATCCATGGACATCGCGACTCCTCACATGCAACCATGTAACACACATTGACGTCCGAGTTGAGCACCTTGTGTGGACGATAATGCGCAACCGAGTAATCATCGAGCCACATCTTTAGACCCGGGAGAAATCCCATTCGTGCCGTGCTCCAAGTCACAGTGAGAAGTTGGCCTAACTCCAAGAAATATAACTTTGCCACCGTCTACCACCGCTTCTTCCGCGAGTGTCAGGACCCCGACTCAATGCCACATCGATCTAGCATGTAACACCTCATATCACTTTGCGGCCTCACGCACGGTATTCCCACGGGTGTCGCCTTACCTTTACCCGGGACCGTTTGCGCCTGTTGGCACACGTATATGACAGTGTCGCTAGCATCCATATGATAAGGAGCCCGGGCTGACATGGCTAGTCGTAAACCCAAAGTGGCACAAACTTACAGGGACAGGCATCCGTGACCCAGCATCGAACGTGTCGGTCATCAGCGAGTGAATCCAGGCTGTAGCACTGGGCTAGCAGGACTCCGGTGAACCGGGCTGTAGCGGGCTAACAGGACTCCGGTATTCATCGCGTGACATTTCCCCGAAGGGACAGACACAGGAACGAAGAAGGACACATGCCGACCAGCCTAAGTGTTTCGGAGCAGTAGCAAGCTACCATGGCTCGGTGGAAACACTAGGAGACATTTCCCGGTAAGAGAGGCTACTAAAGATAAACAACTAGATAGTCAGATCCCACACATACCAAGCATTTCAATAACATACACACAATATGCTCGATATGTGCAATACAACATGGCATCACAAAATGACTCTACGACTCAAGTAGTTTATCCAATAGGCTCCGAGAGCGAGATATTATAAACATGGGTCTCATGACCCAACATTCAGAGCATACAAATCAAAACACAAGCGGAAGCTATCATGTCTGAGTACAGACATCTATAAATGAAAAAGGCTGAGAAGCCTGACTATCTACCAGATCCTGCAGAGGGCACAAGATCGTAGCTGAGGTAACAAGCTAAACGTCGAAGTCCACGCGGAACTACTAGCGAGACCGAAGTCTCTCTGCAAAAACATAAATTAAGCAATGTGAGTACAAATGTACCTAGCAAGACTTACATCAGAACTAACTACATATGCATCATTATCAACAAAGGGGATGGTGGGGTTTAACTTCAGCAAGCCAGCTTTGACTCGGTGGCTATCCTGAACTACGACTACAAGTAACTCTTTTGAGGTGGCGCACACGAGTCCACATATTCACCATATCAATACACCACTATGGGTCCGCTCCCGTCTCCCTGCGAGAACGCCAACCATAGCACTCATGCTTATCTTGCGTATTTTAGAGTATCCACTTTCACTTGTCTATGAACTGATATAAGCAACCCAGAAGTCCTTTACCGCGGACACAGCTATTCGAATAGATGATGTTAACCCTGCAGGGGTGTACTTCTTCATACATGTTTCCACCACTTAGCGTCTGCACACGACATGTGCTCGGCAGACTTCAAGCGAAAACCGACGTGGGTGTAGACCACGACCTACCTAAACACTCAAGTCTCTAGTCCAGGTTTATCGCCTATTCGGGTTCCATCCATGAGGAGATCCGGCCGGAGTTTCGCTCACAGCCCCAAACGATGTGAACAGGGTTCCGTGACACCAAACGGGCGCCCGGTATACCCGACCACGTGCCTACCGCATCACAGCCCACCCCTACGGTCAGCGCTGTCCACGGCCTCCAGCATACTACAAACACCAGAAACTACTTGCAACTCCTGGACAGAGGACAAGGGTGAATAAGAAGTCGAGCGGGGTCATATTTCAGGGCCCAATGTATGGTAGTAGCTGAATCATGGATCACAAACACAGAACTCAGTTCCTGAGGACGGCTTCAATGAGACAACCCACCATGTACTCCTACATGGCCTCTCACCGACACCTTTTACCAAATCGTGTTCACACACTTAGCTCACACACAGTAGGACGTGTTCACACACCTCTGATTCATCCCCGATGAATCAGACCTGACTCAACTCTAAGCAGTAGCAGGCATGACAAACAAGCATGAATGAGTAGGCACAACAGGCTCAAACAACTCCTACTCATGCTAGTGGGTTTCATCTATTTACTGTGGCAATGACAGGTCATGCAGAGGATAAAGGGGTTCAGCTACCGCAGCAAGTAACAGTTGAATCGGTGTTGTCCTATTGCATTAAAAGAGAGCAGGAGCGAGAGAGTAGGATTGTATCGGAATGAACAAGGAGGTTTTGCTTGCCTGGCACTTCTGAAGATAATATAGTTCTTCATCGGTGTCATCGATCACATCGCCGGTACACGTCTATCGAGAGGGGACAATTACCGGCAAACAAGGAAGAACGCAATCAATGCAATGCGACAATATGATGCATGAATGTGACATGGCAATATGATGTGATTTGTGCTGATGCAACTAAACAAGATTAAATGAAGTTGGTTTGAATCCAGGATTCAAATTCAAACTCCACATGTGGTTATTTAAATGCCATTTAATTGAATTGTGCTAAACAGCAGCTATAAGTTGTTCTAACATCCATGAAAATGGTATAGATGGATAGATTGGATTTTTCTGATAATTTTTCATATATAAATTATTTCATTTGGAGTTACGGTTAATTTTCTATGAATTATTGAAGTTTTAGCTATTTTCTGGAATTTCCTGAATATTATAAAATAAAATAAATTCCAGAAAAGGAATATTGCGTCAGCATGACCTCACCCTGACGTCATCAGGTCAACAGGGCGGGTCCAGGTCAAACCTGACGTGTGGGGGCCACACGTCAGTGACACAGGAACTAATCCCGGTCAAACCCAGCGCTGGCTGGGGTTGGACCAGGGGTGGGGCCCACTGTCAGTGTCTGTAGGTTGATTAACCAGCTGGGTTAGCTCCTAATGACGGAGCCACGTCAGCTCCCGCCGGAGTTTCGCCGGCGACGACCAACGGAGCGGCGGAAACGCATCGGGTTCGCGCTACAAGGCACGGTTTAGGGTGCAGTTGGGTTCTACGGCGAGCTGGGACTCGTGCGCATCGAACGGTGGTGGTGGCCGTGCCGGTGATGGCCGGTACCGACGACGGCGAGCTCGTGAGTGGCGGCCGGAGTTCGGGTGGTGGCGGGTTTGGCGCTACGAGCGGTGGTTTCGCGCGCTGAGGGCACTAGGGAGAAGCTCTTGCTCCTCCGCATCCAAAGGAACGGGCGGGAGGCCGCGAGGTGGCCGGAGTTGAGCACGGCGTCGACCTCGGCGGCGGACGGAGCTCGGGCGAGCTTGGGGTCGGTGTTAGGGAGCACGGCAGGAGGCGCTGGGGCGTGCTACGGACTCCTGGGATCGCGGTGAGCACGACAGTGGGCTCGGAAACGAGCTGCGGTGGCTGTGGCCACAGCCACGCCATGGCCGGCGGCGAGGAGCAATCGGCTCCGGTGAAAAGGGCGGCTAGAGTACGGGGACGAGCGCGAGGAGGAGGGGGAATGGAAGAGTAGCTCACAGCGGATTCGGTGGAGGCAACGGCGAGGCCGGGGAGGGGCTGAAGCTCGCGAATCCTCGAAATTTCGCCGGCGGCCGGAGGTTGAAGATGAGGTCGGGGATGACGTTGCAGGGCTCCCGTGGTCGCATGCATCAGTGTGTAGCTCCACGGCGTCATGGTGGAGCTCTTCGCCATGCTGGTTGGGCGGGTGGTGGCCTATTGCCACGGCTACGGCGACGGCGTGCTCACGGGGCTCACAGGGAAGAGAGGGGAAGAGGGAGCCAGAGGAGGGGGGAGCGGTCCAGAGGGAGTGGGGAGATCGAGGGGATGGCCCTGGGTGTCTCCGTGGCGTCGCGAGGATGTCGGGGAGGCTGCCACGGCGAAGCAGGAGGTGGAGGCCCGGCCACGGCGCGTCGACACGCCTCTGCCAGTAGGCAGAGGTTGAAGACGGCGGTGCCCCTGGTGGGCTGGGCCGCCAAGTGGACTGGCAGGGTGGGCTGGGCCAGCACAGGTGAGGCGCAGGTAAGCGACAGGTAGGCTTCTGCTCTTTTTTTAATTTTTCTGTTTTGTTTTATTTTTATTTAATCTTTTGCCACTATTTTGAATTTAAAATAATTCAAACAATGCCAAAAGCTCCTCTGAATATTTTTATTTTGCTAGATGGACTTTTCCAAAAGCTCATAAAATATTTCAGGGGTATTTGAAATTATATTCTAGTTATATGAATATAATTCAAATTCAAATAGCTAATGATTTAAATCCAAAGTCCCAAAAATAAATACTTAAAAATGTTCAATATTTTGGTTGGGACCAGAACCCTTGCCAAAAATTATCAAACATTTAAGAAGAGCATTTTGGAACAATGAATGAGATTTTTAGGGTTTTTGCCCCTTTTTTTTATTTAGGGTTTTGAGGCTTCCAAAGTTCCTCAGTTCAAGTTTCGAAATTTAAACATGATGCAAACACCAGGCAACACCAGAGGCTAGGGATGTGACAACTCGCCCCCACTAAACAAGAATCTCGTCCCGAGATTCAAGCGTAGGGTAGGATGAAGGGGAACGCAACTAACGCAATCTTCACGATCCAACTTGCACTTCATAGGAACGTTGATTTGATCACCATCTTTGTCTTGATGTCTTGCTCTGAGAACTCTAGCTAACATGACAACGAGAGGGAAAAAAAGATTCTGGAAGGATCGATCTTCTCAAAGGTCAAACAACTCACGGAATGAGACATAGAACCATCTCTCGGGTTGAGACACGAGATACACATCAAGAGGGGTGGAAAGAAACAGATGACGAAGGTTCACTAGGTGGACAACAATTCCACACTTAAGAAGGTGGTAAACGATTGTCCACGTAGCGAGGAGTTGAGTTGCCATGATACCACGACGAAACATCCTGGAGGAGGGTGATTCATAGATTATTTCCTTAAGTGGCAAAAAGAATTACCTTTGATTCAAAGATCATTGAAAACCTTTATACCAGCCTAAGGCAATTCTCAAGCGATCGTTTGGCGGGGGTCGGTAGAATGGCATACTCGGACTTGGATGATGTGGATTACCTTGTTGAAGACAACGTAATGGATGAATTTGCTTATCACCGGAAATGGAAGAGACCCATGGTAGAATGGCACATTGGCGGTGCAAGCTAGGAACAAAATGCAAATGCTGGGAATGATTCTGGTAACTAGGGAAGAACCCAACAATAGAGAGTGGATTCACTGTTTGAAAAGGTCATAGCATTGCCGAGGAAACTGAGAGGAATCCCAGTTAGAGCCGATGATAACACGTAGCGCTTGTGCGTGCTCTCAAGAACTTGAGCATTTCCATAATCATCAAGGTTTTACCAACATCCGTGTCAAGGATCCTGGCAACACAACTTGCTACCATGATGAATGATGATGGATGATGCAGATGCAAAGGAAGATAACACTTTCTCAGATTTCACCCTAGCAATGCCAAGGAAAGAAAATCTGGATGATCGACCGAGAGACATTTAGCACTCCGCTTCTAATGTTCTCCTTGATGTGCTAGTGTATCCCATTCATAGATATGGTTTGATAACTAGAACATCAAGTAAAAGGTCGGACTTCGGGAGCAATAGAATCCATAAGGAACAGTTACGGAGGTAAATCCTACGAAATCCTTATGGGGAGGTGGCCAACTTCTTCAATCAAGATACTACAATAATAGGTCTTTCGGCTGGGTGGTGCTGGCCACGACATCCACTTTACCAGTTATCGAGGAACCAATATTATAGTTCTTGGGGAAATGTTCCAACCATCATATCTGCCTGAGATTCAGATCTGGTTGGTGTCAGGATATTCCAGACTCATCGAGTCTAGGAAGAAAAATGAAAGTTTGCAACACAAATCGATGAGATGACGTTGCGGGATTCTCGGGAGATGAACTACGATAGCAAGCTCCAAAACATGAGCTGGTTCTGCTACAAACATGTGAACACGTTGTCCCAGACAAGCATGCCCACATGGTAGTCTTACAATAAAACACTACCGAGTTCTGGTTGGGAACCATCAACGAGGATATTGAAGTTCTTTCATAAGTCCGGATTAGCTCTTATGAAGATACTCCTTCTCCTTGAACAAATCAGTCAGTGGCTTGGTGTGCTAGGATACACATATGGAATGAAGGTTGCAAGTCTCCAGACCACAGAATACTTCGCACGTGTGCATGACTGACTTGCGATGATTCCAGAGGAAGCAACATTGACTTTCTCGAGTCCACGGCGGCAACTTGCATCAAATGCACATGAACTAGAGGAAGTCACTTCTTACATCTGAACATATGCTTCATGAGCTAGCATGAACAAATGCTTTCAAAAGTTTCCAACACTAGCTTAATGTTCAGCAAAATTATGGAGAAGACAAGGATGTTGTCAATGGGCACAACAACAATTCATCTGGGTTTCCTTTTAAAAGGAATTCCATAGTTAAGTGAACAAGTGATAGCATTGGTCAGACCCAAAAGATATAATGGTGTATGCTCGAGGGATCAACCACGAGTAAGACAACATTACGAATATCGTTGGTTCTGGTCTGATTGGATGATAGCCCATACTCCAATCAAAGGTTGGATAAAAATGATAGGTCCATTAACTGATCACGAGGTTCAGTCGATGAAAATATCAACTTTCTTCAACACATACAAGACATCCCTTATAATGAACTATATCGGACAAGCTTCTATCTTCCAACTCTCCAAGTTGATGCATAGCTTAACCAACTAGCTCAGGGGTATCTAACACAGATTCTTGGAGAAAAAGTGGTTTATTGGAAAACCAACTTGATCACGAGCTCAACATAACAGTCAGGTGACAACCTGGTGATACTTTCGAGAAGATATTCGGAAAATCACGAACCACCGATATGTTACTAAGCTCGAGAACAATCTTGCTTTTCAGGGCAAGACGATATGATCAAATGAGCGAGGACTTGACAAAATCCTAACTCATCAATCGAAATGTGCACCAGGAAGATGGACAAGGTAGCACAATCAACCTTAGGGCGATGATTCAAAAATCAACATGCTAAGAATGAGGTTATTGTCCATTAACTACCAAGCAACAAGGTTGCTAGGAGTATTGAATTCACACATCACAATTCACTCGTCGGCATTCCGGTTGCGACAACACGGAACCGAGGGATGAATAATGATGGCGAGAAGTATCACTACATCAAGAATTCACAAGAGCCGGTGCAATCCTCATGAAAATCCTGACATAAAGACGGTAATACTTCAGGGTAGAATAGAATCAAAAGCTGGGCTGGCATTTTGATCTGCGGAGCATGACTACCTTGACCCAATCCTAGATATGGATGAGGTACTGGAGTTCATTTCTCCTAGTCATTCTGGGATAGAATGGCTTGATGGACCACAAGAGTAATAGGTATCGATGAACGATTGCACGCATACTCTTGACTATCAATTGATAGACGAGGGTCAGAAGACAACTAAAGAGGGACAACTCAAAGGAACATATAACTTTCTGAGTTGTGGATGCATAGATTAGTATGTCGAACCAAGTTCAACATGATTCTTCCGGATAACCCATGCAGAAAAGTTGAGCTGGCAGAGTCACAATATAGCATGGAGAACTCATCGAGAGCACTCTTGTTGTCATCTTTTGGTTCAATAAACAGCTGCCATAAAGTGGTCCATAGTATTTAGAAGAAGAAGATACCACAGACTTCAAGGACTATCGCAAAGGATACTAGTATCCTAAAGGCACTAGCAATTACTATCAACATGAAGTAGGTAGAGTGAGTCTCGGGTTCAAGAACCCAGGAATAGAATACCTATTACTAAGTAGCATCACGGGATGCTTATGATAATGACGGCCAGAATCATCACACTGGAAACACAGAGCATGGCTAGACCACTAGATGATCCCCTGAGACACCTAGGGTCATAATAATAACTCCAACATAAATGTCAAGGCAATAGAATACCTCAACTCAACAATTAGTGTGATTGAGCTGGCATAAAGGAACATCGAACCCAGAGGGAAAGGATTTTGCAAATGCATCAGACTATTTAGAAACCTGGGATGACTCGGACAGCATAACGACTGCAAATGCTCAGAAAAGATTTGAGACATTCACAAAAAATGGTGGCATAACCACTCAGAAGCACAATATCAAGGTCTCGAGATCAATAATTAACATACAGAAATAGTAGGAACTGAACTGAGACTTAAATCCAACAATCTATAAGTCTACGGATTAATAACACGTGATCCTGATAGAAAGAAAAGATAGCCTAGTTCTTAATCCCCGTAGGAAGATAAGATGACTCAGATCAGAAGGGCATAAGGTATAAGGAGTAAAAAGAGCCTTACGTTCCATCCCACAATCAATTCCCTTATATAACTAAAGCATTTCTAGACTCAACTTCGACTAGTTTGGCTTGGTAATCCTACAGGCAGTCAAGCTCTGATACCAACGCTGTCAGGACCCCGACTCAATGCCATATCGATCTAGCATGTAACACCTCATATCACTTTGCGGCCTCACGCACGGTATTCCCACGGGTGTCGCCTTACCTTTACCCGGGACCGTTTGTGCCTGTTGGCACACGTATATGACAGTGTCGCTAGCATCCATATGATAAGGAGCCCGGGCTGACATGGCTAGTCGTAAACCCAAAGTGGCACAAACTTACAGGGACAGGCATCCGTGACCCAGCATCGAACGTGTCGGTCATCAGCGAGTGAATCCAGGCTGTAGCACTGGGCTAGCAGGACTCCGGTGAACCGGGCTGTAGCGGGCTAACAGGACTCCGGTATTCATCGCGTGACATTTCCCCGAAGGGACAGACACAGGAACGAAGAAGGACACATGCCGACCAGCCTAAGTGTTTCGGAGCAGTAGCAAGCTACCATGGCTCGGTGGAAACACTAGGAGACATTTCCCGGTAAGAGAGGCTACTAAAGATAAACAACTAGATAGTCAGATCCCACACATACCAAGCATTTCAATAACATACACACAATATGCTCGATATGTGCAATACAACATGGCATCACAAAATGACTCTACGACTCAAGTAGTTTATCCAATAGGCTCCGAGGAGCGAGATATTACAAACATGGGTCTCATGACCCAACATTCAGAGCATACAAATCAAAACACAAGCGGAAGCTATCATGTCTGAGTACAGACATCTATAAATGAAAAAGGCTGAGAAGCCTGACTATCTACCAGATCCTGCCGAGGGCACAAGATCGTAGCTGAGGTAACAAGCTAAACGTCGAAGTCCACGCGGAACTACTAGCGAGACCGAAATCTCTCTGCAAAAACATAAATTAAGCAACGTGAGTACAAATGTACCCAGCAAGACTTACATCAGAACTAACTACATATGCATCATTATCAACAAAGGGGATGGTGGGGTTTAACTGCAGCAAGCCAGCTTTGACTCGGTGGCTATCCTGAACTACGACTGCAAGTAACTCTTTTGAGGTGGCGCACACGAGTCCACATATTCACCATATCAATACACCACTATGGATCCGCTCCCGTCTCCCTGCGAGAACGCCAACCATAGCACTCACGCTTATCTTGCGTATTTTAGAGTATCCACTTTCACTTGTCTATGAACTGATATAAGCAACCCAGAAGTCCTTTACCGCAGACACGGCTATTCGAATAGATGATGTTAACCCTGCACGGGTGTACTTCTTCATACATGTTTCCACCACTTAGCGTCTGCACACGACATGTGCTCGGCAGACTTCAAGTGAAAACCGACGTGGGTGTAGACCACGACCTACCTAAACACTCAAGTCTCTAGTCCAGGTTTATCGCCTATTCGGGTTCCATCCATGAGGAGATCCGGCCGGAGTTTCGCTCACAGCCCCAAACGATGTGAACAGGGTTCCGTGACACCAAACGGGCGCCCGGTATACCCGGCCACGTGCCTACCGCATCACAGCCCACCCCTACGGTCAGCGCTATCCACGGCCTCCAGCATACTACAAACACCAGAAACTACTTGCAACTCCTGGACAGAGGACAAGGGTGAATAAGAAGTCGAGCGGGGTCATATTTCAGGGCCCAATATATGGTAGTAGCTGAATCATGGATCACAAACACAGAACTCAGTTCCTGAGGACGGCTTCAATGAGACAACCCACCATGTACTCCTACATGGCCTCTCACCGACACCTTTTGCCAAATCGTGTTCACACACTTAGCTCACACACAGTAGGACATGTTCACACACCTCTGATTCATCCCCGATGAATCAGACCTGACTCAACTCTAAGCAGTAGCAGGCATGACAAACAAGCATGAATGAGTAGGCACAACAGGCTCAAACAACTCCTACTCATGCTAGTGGGTTTCATCTATTTATTGTGGCAATGACAGGTCATGCAGAGGATAAAGGGGTTCAGCTAACGCAGCAAGTAACAGTTGAATCGGTGTTGTCCTAATGCATTAAAAGAGAGCAGGAGCGAGAGAGTAGGATTGTATCGGAATGAACAAGGAGGTTTTGCTTGCCTGGCACTTCTGAAGATAATATAGTTCTTCATCGGTGTCATCGATCACATCGCCGGTACACGTCTATCGAGAGGGGACAATTACCGGCAAACAAGGAAGAACGCAATCAATGCAATGCGACAATATGATGCATGAATGTGACATGGCAATATGATGTGATTTGTGCTAATGCAACTAAACCAGATTAAATGAAGTTGGTTTGAATCCAAGATTCAAATTCAAACTCCACATGTGGTTATTTAAATGCCATTTAATTGAATTGTGCTAAACAGCAGCTATAAGTTGTTCTAACATGCATGAAAATGGTTTAGATGGATAGATTGGATTTTTCTGATAATTTTTCATATATAAATTATTTCATTTGGAGTTACGGTTAATTTTCTATGAATTATTGAAGTTTTAGCTATTTTCTGGAATTTCCTGAATATTATAAAATAAACTAAATTCCAGAAAAGGAATATTGCATCAGCATGACCTCACCCTGACGTCATCAGGTCAATAGGGCGGGTCCAGGTCAAACCTGACGTGTGGGGGCCACACGTCAGTGACACAGGAACTAATCCCGGTCAAACCCAGCGCTGGCTGGGGTTGGACCAGGGGTGGGGCCCACTGTCAGTGTCTGTAGGTTGATTAACCAGCTGGGTTAGCTCCTAATGACGGAGCCACGTCAGCTCCCACCGGAGTTTCGCCGGCGACGACCAACGGAGCAGCGGAAACGCATCGGGTTCGCGCTACAGGGCACAGTTTAGGGTGCGGTTGGGTTCTACGGCGAGCTGGGACTCATGCGCATCGAACGGTGGTGGTGGCCGTGCCGGTGATGGCCGGTACCGACGACGGCGAGCTCGTGAGCGGCGACCGGAGTTCGGGTGGTGGCGGGTTTGGCGCTACGAGCGGTGGTTTGGCGCGCTGAGGGCACTAGGGAGAAGCTCTTGCTCCTCCGCATCCAAAGGAACGGGCGGGAGGCCACGAGGTGGCCGGAGTTGAGCACGGCGTCGACCTCGGCGGCGGCCGGAGCTCGGGCGAGCTTGGGGTCGGTGTTAGGGAGCACGGCAGGAGGCGCTGGGGCGTGCTACGGACTCCTGAGATCGCGGTGAGCACGACAGTGGGCTCGGAAACGAGCTGCGGTGGCTGTGGCCACGGCCACGCCATGGCCGGCGGCGAGGAGCAATCGGCTCCGGTGAAAAGGGCGGCTAGAGTATGGGGACGAGAGCGAGGAGGAGGGGGAATGGAAGAGTAGCTCACAGCAGATCCGGTGGAGGCAACGGCGAGGCCGGGGAGGGGCTGAAGCTCGCGAATCCTCAAAAGTTCGCCGGCGGCCGGAGGTTGAAGATGAGGCCGGGGATGACGTTGCAGGGCTCCCGTGGTCGCATGCGTCAGTGTGTAGCTCCACGGCGTCGTGGTGGAGCTCTTCGCCATGCTGGTTGGGCGGGTGGTGGCCTATGGCCACGGCTACGGCGACGGCGTGCTCTCGGGGCTCACAGGGAAGAGAGGGGAAGAGGGAGCCAGAGGAGGGGGGAGCGGTCCAGAGGGAGTGGGGAGATCGAGGGGATGGCCCTGGGTGTCTCCGTGGCGTCGCGAGGATGTCGGGGAGGCTGCCACGGCGAAGCAGGAGGTGGAGGCCCGGCCACGACGCGTGGACACGCCTCTGCCAGTAGGCAGAGGTTGAAGACGGCGGTGCCCCTGGTGGGCTGGGCCGCCAAGTGGACTGGCAGGGTGGGCTGGGCCAGCACAGGTGAGGCGCAGGTAAGCGACAGGTAGGCTTCTGCTCTTTTTTTAATTTTTCTGTTCTGTTTTATTTTTATTTAATCTTTTGCCACTGTTTTGAATTTAAAATAATTCAAACAATGCCAAAAGCTCCTCTGAATATTTTTATTTTGCTAGATGGACTTTTCCAAAAGCTCATAAAATATTTCAGGGGTATTTGAAATTATATTCTAGTTATATGAATATAATTCAAATTCAAATAGCTAATGATTTAAATTCAAAGTCCCAAAAATAAATCCTTTAAAATGTTCATATTTTTGGTTGGGATCAAAACCCTTGCCAAAAATTATCAAACATCTAAGAAGAGCATTTTGGAACAATGAATGAGATTTTAGGGTTTTTGCCCTTCTTTTATTTAAGGTTTTGAGGCTTCCAAATTTCCTCAGTTCAAGTTTCAGAAATTTAGACATGATGCAAACACCAGGCAGCACCAGAAGCTAGGGATGTGACAGCGAGACTAACACTGTTGAACAATGGTGTCTAATGATCCCGCCGGAATACCTTCTTGAAAGCTTCGGCCTCCTTGACCGTGAAGCCCTCCTCGTCAACTTCTTCACCGGGACCTTCGTCATCTGACTCCGATGCGTAGCCACGAGAATAAGGGATGGAAGGGTCCAGTGTCTCTTGCACATAATATGCATCAAGATCACCCACATTGTTTTCATGGAGATCAACTTCATTGTCATTTTACTCATGGTCAACATTGTCCTCTTGTATAGCTTCATTTTGGTTGTTTGACATCGGGGTCAATGTTGGCCTCACTTGTTGAGTCAAAGGAGGTTCACTAATTTCAGCTTGGTCCGTGGGAGGAGGACTACTAGCAACCAACGGGGAGGCGTCCTGGTTCAAGTCAAAAGCTAAACTAGGATCAACCTTCTTCGTAGCAAATAACTCAAGAGCCTTGTCTAGTGATTCGGCCACCGGCTCCTTGTATGCAACCCAACGTTGCTCGAAGTTCACATGCATGGTCCTCCGACGGATGTGCATTCCAAGACCAACATTATGCCTTCCCTCAAACTCAACGATATCACTTGGGTCCATCCTATTCAAATCTGTCATCACTTGTTTCAAGAGCTCGACATAGCTAGGACTACTATCAAACACCAAGTCAAGATCATCTGGGTCCAGTTCAATATTTCCTTTCAAAAAGGTGTCTTTGTCCACATGATGAACATACACACATGTCCTTCCCATCCCTACAATAATTAACACAACATAACACATCTTCCATAAGTAGTCAACCGAATATTAACACAAAATACAAAGCCCTACCATAGATATGAAACAATAACCCTAACCCCCACTTAACAACCCAAACCCTAGCACAACATAACAACACTAACATACTAACAACCCTAGCTCTATCCCCAACATAACAACACCCATAAACCTAACCCTAACCTATTAACAAGCCTATCCAAATCATATTGGTTCACAAACATCTCATATCTCCACACAAATTTCAAGATCCAAAAATACCTAGGGTTTCCCCCAACTAGCAAAAAATGAGCAAATGTAAGCATTTTTTTGGATGAAAACGAGGGGATCAGAGGAGATTACCTTGAGGGATGGAGAGGTTCAAAATCCACGGACAAAAACTTCATATTTGGAGCAGATTTGAGGAGGGGGGAGGAGGAAGCCGACGCCTAAGTGCTTCTGTTCTTGGGGGAATGGGGTGGGGGTGGGGTGGGGAGGGCAACCGCGCAACTAATAATCAAGAAGTACAACGCCTATGAGCTAGGTGTTGCACATTACATTTGTGCCGCCTAGATCTTAGGCGCTGCACTGCTCGATGAGGGGCCCGGCGGTCCCACATTGGCAAGCACTGCAGCGCCTGAGCGCTAGGCGCTGCACCGTAGGGTGTGACGCCTTGCTATTGGGCGCCACCCGAAAGGGTCAGCTGCATGAATATTTTTTTGAAAGCAGTTCAGATCATGAATTCTTTTCGTCCATAGGTCATTTTTGTGATTTTTGCCCACAGGACGGACCATAACACGAAGACGAGGAGGAGGCGAGAGCCACCCAACCAGTCGATGGGGAGGGAGGCGGCACTGGAGCTCGCCGCGGTGCGGGAGCACGACACGGGAAAGGGGGCGGATGGAGGGACGAGAGCACAACGGGAGGGGAGGGGGAGGGGGAGCGCAAAGCCATCACAGTCTCATCAGGCAACTCACTGATCCTAGGGGCTCCTCCTGGCCCATGCTGAGGGAGTCCTGGACTAGGGGGTCCTCAGGCGTCCGGCCTATTCAATATGGACCGTACTGATGGGCTGTGAAGATGAAGGAAGAAGACCACCTCCCGTGTCCGGTTAGGACTCATGTATGCATGAACGGCAAGATTAGGTGTTCGGATATGTTATTTCCTTTCTTTGTAAACCGACTCTGTACAACCCTAGGCCCCTCCGATGTCTATATAAACTAGAGGGTTTAGACCAGAGGCAGGATCATAATATTGATAGGCTAGACAAGCTAGGGTTTAGCCATTACGATCTCGAGGTAGATCAACTCTTGTAACCCCTATACTCATCGAATACAATCAAGCAGGATGTAGAGTTTTACCTCCTTTAAGAGGGCCCAAACCTGGGTAAACCTTGTGTCCCTTTCTCCATTGTTACCATTGATCCTCAGAAGCACAGCTTGGGCCCCCCTACCCGAGATCTGCCAGTTTTGAAACCAACATTGGTGCTTTCATTGAGAGCTCTGTTGTGTTGTCAACAGAAGGATTGATGGCGCGCCTCTTCATCAACAATGATGCAGTGTCCAGGGAGACTTTTCTCCCCAGACGGGTCTTTGTGTTTGGCGGCTTCGCACTACGTGCCAACTCGGCCGGCCGCCTTGAGCAGGTCGACAGTTTCACCCCTGGTCACCAGATCAGGTTTGGGAACTTGAATTATGTTGTTGATATCCGAGGAGATCTGATCTTCGAGGGGTTCGCGGCCGCGACTGCCGCTACCCACCCTCATGAAGAAGGCCCTTCGGATCCACTATCAGATCCGTTCCAGGGGTCAATATTCACACCTGCCTCGGCCTTAGATCCGGGGCAGATCGTGTTGTCTGATGACAAGAGGAGCGACCCCGCCGAACTCTCTCCTATCATGGAACTCTCAACCGGAGACCCAGATGTGATCGCACCGTTGGTAAACCCAGATTCAAACGGGACTCTCCTAGTTACTGGAGAGCCGGGCTCGCCTGTGGACGGTAAATCCGAACTGTCGAGGTTTGCATCCATCGGGCTCGATCAAGTACCTGGCCCCGCAAATCCGCAGACCCCCATCCAGCTTTCGCTTTTAGACAAAGCACTGGGCTTAATACAATCTCTTGCCATTACAGAAGCCTTGCCTCTGAACTAAACCTAGCACAGGTTGGGGGCTGAGGTCGGAGAATTTTACACCCTACCCCACCACCCACTGAATAGCCACCTTCGAGGATTTAACCGACATGCTAGACTACACATCCGAGGACATCGACGGCATGGACGATGATGTCGACGCCGAACGAAGCCAAAACCCGCCTATCACTAGGCACTGGATGGCCACTTCTACCTATGATGTATACATGGTGTACACTCCTGAGAAGAAGGATGACGATAGCATTCAAGATCCAGGCAAGGACAAGCCCGTCGATGAACCACCAAAGCGTCGGTGTCAGCGGCGCCGCTCATGATTGCATCGGGCAAAGGATAGTGATACCGGCACCGGAGATAATGAAACCCCGGATAACGCTGAAGACCACGACCACCCCGTTGAACCCACGTCTAAACAGGACAAGAGGGAGGAGGGTCAGTACTGTCGGTGTTCTAGGAACAAGGGTCCCCAGACTTGCCTACCTACGGCCGGCGGCGTCGCTCAGCAGTGGCCCAGTACGACCCGTCTTCATCAACCCAAGTTCGAGACTCTTGCGAGGGGCCAAGCCTCGCAGGGTGGACGACACAAGGCTTCCTCAGGGGCGGCCTCACCAGGCAGGCTCGCGAGGAGGTGGAGAGATCACGGTGGATCATGGGCCTCCTGCATAATCAACTTCCCGATCTCCGGGTCATTAGGCACATAAACGCGGTCCTCAGACCATAAGGTATCGTGCTCATCCTCACGAAATCCCTTAGCTTTTCCTTTGCTCATCTTCTCCTTTATCCCGGCAATCTCCTTGTCGGTCTTCTTAGCTTCTCTGATCTTATCCATCAACGTAGATTGAATCTCTAACGTTGCTACATAGCCTCGCGGAACTATCTCCAAACATAGCTCGCGAAGATCCTCGGCTAACTCCTTTGGTAACTATCTGGTCATGAGTGTGTTGGCATGGCTCTTGTGGCTCAAAGCATCGGCTACTACGTTAGCCTTTCCTGGGTGATAATGCAATCTCATATCATAATCCTTAATGAGCTCCAACCATCTCCTTTGCCTGAGATTCAACTCCTTCTGCATGAAGATATACTTCAAACTCTTGTGGTCCGTGTACACCTCACAATGGTTTCCGATGAGAAAATGTCTCCATGTCTTCAATGCATGCACTACGGCTGCTAACTCCAAATCATGTGTAGCATAATTCAACTCATGGGGCTTAAGTTGTCAGGAGGCATGCGAAACAACTCTTCCCTCCTGCATAAGCACTGCTCCAAGTCCTCGACGTGAAGCGTCGCAATATACTTCATAATCCTTGCGCTGATCTGGCAAAATCAACACCGGTGATGTAACCAAACGTTTCTTCAACTCCTGAAAACTGGCCTCACATTCCTCTGTCCATTTGAATTTGGTGTCCTTTTTCAACAACTCCGTCATGGGTTTTGCAATCTTCGAGAAATTCTCAATGAACCTCCGGTAGTATCCTGGGAGTCCAAGAAAACTCTGGATCTCTCCAACTGATGTGGGTGCTTCCCCATTTATCACAATGAAAACTTTGGCGGGGTCAACTGCTATTCCTTCTCCGGATATAACATGTCCGAGGAATCCAACTTCCTTCAACCAAAACTCGCACTTGCTAAACTTGGCATATAGCTGATGTTCTCTGAGCTTCCCAAGTACCAAACACAAATGCTCCTTATGCTCCTCTTCATTCTTCGAGTAGACCAAAATATCATCAATGAACACCACGATGAACTTATCCAGAAACTCCATAAACACCTTGTTCATCATGTTCATAAAATAGGCAGGTGCATTAGTCAGACCAAATGACATAACGGTATGCTCATATAGCCCGTACCTGGTGGTAAAAGCTGTCTTAGGTATATCCTGCTCTCGAATCTTCAGTTGGTGGTATCCTGATCGCAGATCGATCTTGGAAAATATCTTAGCTCCTTGCAACTGGTCAAACAAATCATTGATCATTGGCAGTGGGTACTTGTTCTTGATTGTTACTTCATTCAATCCTCGATAATCAACAACCATCCTCAATGATCCATCCTTCTTCTCCACTAGAAGCACTGGTGATCCCCAAGGTGACGAACTTGGGCGAATATAGCCTTTATCCAGTAACTCCTTAATCTGCTTCTTAATTTCCTCCAAATCTTTTGCGGGCATCCTGTACGGTCTCTTAGATATTGGCCCTATGCCTGGCAAAAGTTCAATCAAAAACTCAATGTCTCTATCCGGTGGCATTCCTGGCAACTCTTCTGGAAATAGATCGGGGAAATCCTTCACCACTGGTACTTCCTCCTGTACCACTCCTGATAAGGAATTCACTTGAGTCCTCTTTGGCACATGCCGGGATACATACTTGATCCTTCTTCCTTCTGGGGTGGTAAGCAAAATCGACTTACTGGCGCATTCTATGTTCCCTCCATACTTCGATAACTAATCCATGCCTAATATCACATCCAGTCCTTGTGACTCCAATACTATTAGGACTGAGGGGAACACGTAGTTACCAATCCTTAATGGTAACCGATCACACCATAGACTAGCCATATACTCAGCTCCTGGCGAGGTTACTAACATGGGTGACCTAAGGGCTTGGGTGGCAGTTTATACTTATCCACAAATCCCCTTGATAGTATGAATGCGATGCACCAGTATCAAAAAGAACGACTGTAGTAAATGACTTAACCAAAAACTTACATATTACTGCATCTGGCTGGGCTTCAACCTCCTCCACGGTAACGTGGTTCACCTGTCCCCTGTTGAAAGGGTTAGGCTTCTTCCCAGAGCTTCCATTGACATTTCCATTCTTAGCTTCAGGACATTCATTGGCATAATGTCCAGTCTTCTGGCACTTGTAGCAAGTAATGTGGCTCAAATCCTTCTTGGCTGGGGTGGCTGGGTTGGTACGGTTTTGACCGCTACTTCCTCCATTCCCATTGCCATTCTTGGGGCCACTATGGTTGTGCGAACTCCCTCCATTGTGATTGTGACCTCCATGGGTATGCTGAAAAGGTCCTCCTGAGTTTGGGGTAAAACGAGGCTTCTGCCGAGCTCCAGAATTGTACTTCCCTTGTCCATACTTCCTCTTGCGGCTGTCAATCTGCTGCTGCTTCCCTTCAATCATGAGAGCTCGGTCTACCAACTCCTGGTAGTTGTTGAAGGTTGCCACCATCAACTGCATGCTCAGCTCATCATTCAGTCCTTCCAGAAACTTCTCCTGCTTAGCTGCATCCGTAGCAATGTCATCTGGGGCATAACGTGCTAGCTTACTAAAGTCATCCACATACTGGCCAACTTACGTCCTCCTTGGTGCAAGTTGCGAAACTCACGCTTCTTCATGGCCATAGCTCCTGCTGAAACATGGGCAGTACGGAAAGCCTGCTGAAACTGATCCCATGTGACAGTGTCAATGGGGTAAGTGGCTGTGAAATTCTCCCACCATGATGCTGCGGGTCCATCAAGTTGATGTGCGGCAAAGCGCACTCTCTCGGCATATGTGCATCCTGCAGTGGTCAACTCCCTTCCAATCTTGCGGAGCCAATCATCTGCAACTATCGGCTCGGTGCTACTAGAGAACACCGGTGGATTAAGCCTCAAGAAACGGGCTAAGTGATCAACAGGTGGTGGTGGTGGGTTGTTGTTGTTGTTGTTGTTGTTGTTGTTGTTGTTGTTCCCCTGATTCTGATTCTGGACTAGCATCTGCATCAATGCATTCTGCTGCTGGATCAACTGAGTGAGCTCCGGTGGGAAAGCAAATCCATTGTCACGTCTTGGAGGCATCTGAGGGTTTAGAAAGGATGAGAATATAGAATAGAAATAGATCCAGAGAGAAAACACTACCCATATGCACATGAGATAAACACAATCAATATCACTTCAATCATTCAAACAAGGGCATACAACGATCTAACTATCGTGACAAAATTGCTCGGACTATACTATATACATGGGGGAATACTACTACTGTTATGGTGGTCGACTAGAAAAATTGATCGGTCGAAGAATCCATGACATCTGTTCCTGCTTCATCAACAAAGTCATCATTGCTATCGTCGGGGTCTGAGTCGGTGTCGTCGATGATGATGTAGTTCTCTAGGCAAGTGCAATCGTCGTCTTCTCCTCTTGGCGCGGGGAATCCCATGAACACTTTTAGCTTCTCCTTCAGATCATCATTCTTCTCCATGAGTGTCGACATTTCCTCCTCATATCCATCGCGTGTAGACTTGAGTTCTTCTTCCAGCTCCGTGATCTTTGCCATTGCCTTCTTCAGATCTATCATGCCTGTGCACATCTGGTTCTCCTGGTGACGAATGTGCTGGTTTAGCTCCTGGATCAAAGCTGCAATTGATCAATCCTTCCTGGTGCTGATCATCTCCCATTGCTCATCTTGGCGCCCACAAATCTGGTAGATAGTATCCTTGAGATCCTTGTGGTAAACTTCTCCAATGTGTCCCATGGTGATGTGGGCTGCCTTGCTCTCCTAGACTCCGGGTTGGTGCATCAAAGGAAAACTCTATGGGCTCAGTGACTGGCATGAACGTCCTTCCTGGAACTTGAACTTGGATCATCCAATGCTCCTCTTCTGGTAAAGTGATGATGTAGGTCCCGGTGAAGCTTGGTACTCCGATATTCAGGTATCTAGTGACTTCCTTCAAGTGGCGTCCAAAAGGTGTATCTTCATCCGGTTGCGTGAACTTGTTCCTTGCATCCGCCATCCTAAAGAGTAGAAAAGGTAGAGGAGTCAGAAATGAGAAGAGAGTAGTGATCTACGGCTTTAGCTTAGTGGTCGTGTCCTACAGTCAGCGTGTGCTCTGATACCATCTTGTAGCGACCAGACCTCAAACAGTATGATCTCTGTGCATTAGTGTCATCCCTGGACCGGTAATGCTGACACCACAGTACTTGAAGGATTTCTAACAGAGTAGCAATCACACACTTATTACATCAAATGTCTCAAAAGAGAACTTATTACAATAAATATGGCTTAAGGCCATCTAATAACGATAACAGCAGAAGGCTTGGAAGATAAAGTGAGTCCATCAACTCCAATGGCATTAGTGAGTGAAAGATCACGACCTAAGGCACCTTACTCGTCGTCTGAAAAGTCTGCAGCATGAACGTTGCAGCCCAAAAACGGGTCAGCACATGGAATATGCTGGCAATGTAACACATAGAGAATAATGAACAGAATAATGCTATCACTACATGCATATATGGCTGGTGGAAAGCTCTATGGTTACAGTTTTGCATAAAGCCAATTTTTCCCTACAACAAAGGAATAAATTTTATTTAACTATCATGGTGGTTGTTAAACAATGAGAAGGTTCACCCAACTCAATCCCAATTAAGCATCATCATTAAACCCAATCAAAATTAATTTAAGTAACATGATGAGATTCACATGATAATCCAAGTACTAGATACTCAAAACACCCATAACCGGGGACACGGCTAACCATGATTAGTTTATACACTCAGCAGAGGTTTGCGCACTTTTCCCCGCAAGACTCGATCTCCTCCGTTAGATTCTCGCACTACATATTGTTTGAGAAATGAATGACCGAGACATAGTCTTTCAGAAGTGTTAGCACCTTACGATGGGTACACAGTACCACCTACATCCCCTGCATCTGCTAGTCTACCACTGTAAGAGTTCACACGACTTAATCAACTATGCTAGAGCCCATAGTAGCTTGCGGCTGCACACGGAAGTTTCTAGCATGAAAATCTCATGATCCCTTTGAGCCTGGGTGGCAGTCCATAGGAGAATCACACGGTACCCCGGGATTTCCAAAAATACAGGCAACACTGGGTTCCCCAGGTGCCTCAATCCACCCAGATGTGTATTAAAGTTGCCACCTTAAGTTGAACCATTAATTAAAAATCTCACGTCTGTCATGGATACACTCACCCAATCCATGTCTACAAGCATAGCATAGCATTATAAGCAAACATAGAAGTAACTCCCAAAGGTTTGATAATAAACAGGACAATAGGTACTACCCCATCTACTTCCCAACCCACATACTAAACAGATCCTAACCATGCAATTGTTTGAGGATTGATCTAATGCAATAAAACTGGGTAGTAAAGAGGTATGATCAAAGTGTTACTTACCTTGCTGATAGAGGCAAAGGTGTCCCGTCTTTCGATGAGATGATGGATATCGCTTTGGTGGAAGTCGACTTTGACGATCCGACTACGAACGTGCGAGGACGTCGCGCCTTAGCAATCGCTAAACCAACTCCGAGAGGTTATTGACCACGCCGGAGCACGATCAACCTGACCACGAGGGTCTGTTTCCTGCGAGCAAACAAAGAACAAGCAAGAAACTAAGATTGCAATCTGGATATTGCGAATATAAGATGAAAGATTTATTGATCAAGGTGGGGTTCTGTGACGCCTTTGTCTGGTCGTTGAACACAAACGAAGTACGCGAAGTTGCAGCTATGGCGAACTTTTAATCTAAACAAAACCCAAAGTCTAAACGGTGCCCTAAGGGCTGTATATATGGAGGAAGAGAGGGGGAATTTCGTGGCCCTTGGTGGAGGGGTCCGAAATCAACCCTATCTCTTGTTTCCCCACACATACGGACTCTAAAAATAGCCTATACTTATGTATTTCGAAATTACATGGGCCTGGCCCAATAAAAAGGAGACGCAGCACCTATAATAGCCTCGGGACGAAATTTATGAAGTGGCATCTTGTATATTTCGTCCATGGCTTCATGCACCCATTATGGTGGCTTCAAAGTCCTGAAATCATCACATGTAACTCCGTTCTTGTTCCCCTTGCGCATGGCATCATCTCCATGCTTGTTCTTGCTCCAATGTTCATCCTTCTCCAAGCTAGGCCCTTCATTTGTAAGCAAAACAAATGTATCCAATTTAGGCAGCATCATATTCTCATGAACATTAGAATCATTACCAAGAAACGAAAGTACCTGATAATTTAATTGGCGTGCGCGAGCTCTAGTAATTGGTCCCGTATATGTAGCAGTAGGGGCTGTGGGTGTAACAATGGTATTGATGTCCTCATCATCCTCCCCTTCTTGAAATGAAGTCGTCCTCGACGGAAACTCATCTTCCTCACCCAAATAAGGCTTCAAATCTGCAATGTTAAAAGTGGGACTAACCCCAAAATCTGCAGGCAGCTCAAGTTTATATGCATTATCATTTATTTTCTCTAACACCTTAAAGGGACCATCAGCACGTGGCATTAGCTTTGATTTGCGCAAATCAGGAAATCTATCCTTACGCAAATGTAACCAAACAAGATCTCCAGGTGCAAACACAACATGTTTTCTACCCTTATCTCCAGCAAGTTTATATTTAGCATTCATACGCTCAATGTTTTCCTTAGTTAACTCATGCATTTTTAAAATCAATTCAGCACGTTGTTTAGCATCAAAATTAACCTTCTCCGAAGATGGAAGAGGCAACAAATCAATAGGTGCACGAGGTAGGAAACCATACACAACTTCAAAAGGGCACATCTTAGTAGTAGAATGCAATGAACGATTATAAGCAAATTCAATATGAGGCAAGCATTCCTCCCACATTTTCTTATTATTCTTCAAAACAGCCCTAAGCATAGTAGACAACGTTCTATTGACTACTTCAGTTTGTCCATCAGTTTGGGGGTGACAAGTAGTACTAAAAAGCAGTTTAGTCCCCAACTTAGCCCATAAACATCTCCAAAAGTGGCTAAGAAATTTAGTATCATGATCTGAAACAATAGTATTTGGCACACCATGCAAGCGAATAATTTCACGAAAGAACAAATCAGCAACATTAACAGCATCATCGCTTTTATGACATGGTATAAAGTGTGCCATTTTCGAGAATCTATCCACGACAACAAATATGCTATCCCTCCCCTTCTTTGTTCGAGGTAAACCTAAAACAAAGTCCATAGATATATCCTCCCAAGGAACACTAGGTACAGGCAAAGGCATATATAAACCATGAGGATTGAGTCGTGACTTAGCTTTTTGACATGTAGTGCATCGAGCAATAAAACGCTCAACATCCCGTCTCATCTTTGGCCAAAAGAAATGTGTAGCAAGTACGTCCTCCGTCTTCTTCACGCCAAAGTGTCCCATTAATCCTCCTCCATGCGCCTCCTGCAACAACAAAAGACGAACGGAGCTAGCTGGAATGCATAGCTTGTTAGCACGAAACACAAATCCATCGTTAACGACGAACTTGTTCCACATTCTTCCTTCTTTACAATTCTGCATTACATCTTTAAAATCAGCATCATGCACATATTGATCTTTGATGGTCTCCAAACCAAATATTTTGAAGTCAAGTTGTGAAACCATAGTATAGCGGCAAGACAATGCATCAGCAATAACATTTTCTTTTCCCTTCTTGTGTTTAATGACATAAGGAAAGTCTCAATGAATTCAACCCATTTAGCATGTCTACGATTCAGTTTAGCTTGACTTTTAATATGTTTCAAAGATTCATGATCAGAATGTATAACAAATTCTTTGGGCCATAAATAATGCTGCCATGTTTCTAAAGTCCGAACAAGAGCATATAATTCTTTATCATAAGTAGAATAATTCAGACTAGGCCCACTCAATTTTTCAGAAAAGTATGCAACAGGTTTGCCATCTTGTAATAACACACCGCCTAATCCAATTCCACTAGCATCACATTCAAGCTCAAAAGTCTTATTAAAATCAGGAAGTTGGAGTAAAGGAGCATGTGTCAACTTATCTTTCAATACCGAGAAGGCTTCTTCCTGTGCGGTACCCCAAAGAAAAGGCACATCTTTCTTTGTAAGCTCATTGAGAGGTGCAGCAATGGTGCTGAAATCTCTCACAAAACGCCTATAGAACCCAGTGAGACCAAGAAAACTCCTCACTTGTGTGACCGTTTTGGGTTGCGGCCAACTCTCAATAGCTTCAATCTTGGCTTTATCAACTTCAATTCCCTGTGGAGTAACAACATAGCCAAGAAAAGATACTCGGTCGGTGCAAAAGGTGCACTTCCCAAGGTTACCAAACAAACATGCATCACGTAGAGCAATAAAAACAGCACGTAAATGTTCCAAATGTTCTTCCAAAGATCTGCTATAAATCAATATGTCATCAAAGTAAACTACCACAAATCGTCCAATGAAAGCACGTAAAACTTCGTTCATTAATCTCATGAAAGTACTAGGTGCATTAGTTAACCCAAAAGGCATGACTAACCACTCATATAATCCAAAGTTAGTTTTGAATGTTGTTTTCCATTCATCTCCCAATTTCATACAAATTTGATGGTATCCACTATGCAAATCAACTTTGGAGAATATTGTAGAGCCACTCAATTCATCAAGCATATCATCTAGCCTAGGAATAGGATGACAATAACGAATAGTAATATTATTAATGCCTCTACAATCAACACACATACGTGATGTACCATCCTTTTTCGGCACTAGAATAATAGGAACAGCACAAGGACTAAGGGATTCGCGTATATAACCTTTGTCGAGAAGCTCTTGTACTTGACGCATAATCTCCTTCGTCTCCTCTGGATTGGTACGGTATGGTGCACGGTTTGGCAGTGAAGCATCGGGATTTAAGTCAATCTGATGCTCAATCCCTCGAATAGGCGGTAATCCCGGTGGCACGTCTTGTGGAGAGACGTCAGCGAACTCCTGCAAAATGTTAGTGACAGCAGGAGGCAAAGAGGAAGGCACGTCCTCGAATGAAAATAATGCCTCTTTGCACACAAAAGCATAGCAAACAGATTTGCTGAAATCTAGCTCATCAATATCAGATTTGGTGGCAAATAAACATGCACTTTTCAATTTAATTTCAGAAGCAACACTAGATGGTTTATTATTAGGCTTCATTTGTTGCTCAAATTCTTTTGCCACAATCTGATTTTCACTCTTATTCGTCTCCTGTTTTGCTTTATTAGCTCTATTAATATCATCTTTCAAAATGGAATCAGGAGTCATAGGAAGCAAAGTAATATTTTTATCCTTATGAACAAGAGTATAGTGATTGTTTCTACCATGGTGTACAGAATTTTTATCAAATTGCCATGGTCTACCAAGTAATAAGGAACATGCTTGCATAGGTACCACATCACAATCAACATAATCAGCATATGTAGAGATACTAAAATGCACACGAACAGTACGTGTTACCTTAACCTTGCCACTGTTGTTGAACCATTGGATGTAGTAAGGATGTGGATGTGGTCTTGTGGTGAGAGAAAGCTTCTCCACCATCTCCATGCTAGCCAAGTTGTTGCAGCTCCCTCCGTCTATGATGACGCGCAGAACGTTCCTTCACAACTCCCTTGGTATGGAACAAATTGTGCCTCTGATTTTGCTCAGCTTGTGTGATCTGCACACTCAAAACACGTTGAGCAACTAAACATTCATACCTGTCAGCGTCTTCAGGAGCCAAGTATTGCGTCTCATGATCAGAATCATCTCCACCATGTTCTTCACGTGTAATAAGAGCCAAAGTCTCCTCATCATAGTCACTAGCAGACTCATATCCACCATCCGCGGTAGCAATCATCACACGCGGAGATTTGCATTCTCTCGCATAATGACCTCCTCCCTTACAACGACGACAAATAATATCACTTGTGTGCCCTGTTGATGCCATGGAAGAAGAAGAACGTTGTGCAGGCCCCGTAGGTGCGCTCTTGGCAGATAATGGTGGTTGTGCCTGTTTTCTTGTATCACGGCTGGAGGTGGCACCGGATGGAGGTGCTGGTGCAGTTGAAGTAGAAGATGCACGTGGTGTCCATGATGAAGGTCGACCTGCAGAAAAGTTAGTTCGCCCCAATGCTTGTCGATCCTGCACTTCACGTTCAGCTTTACAAGCAAGATGGAATAAACGAGTGATATTAGTATACTCCTTATAGTCTAGAATGGTCTGAATCTCTCTATTTAATCCACCCAGAAAACGTGCAAGCATAGCTTCATTCTCCTCAACAATACCACATCTAATCATGCCAGTTTGTAATTCCTGATAATATTCTTCTACAGAATTTTTCCCTTGTCTTAAACGCTGCAATTTTTGAAGCAATTCACATTGATAATATGGTGGAACCCAACGCGTACGCATAGCAGTTTTCAAAGCAGCCCAAGTAGTTGGAATAGGATATAATCTACAATGTTCAGACCACCATACACATGCAAAACTAGTGAAAGCACAAACAACAGCAGCAACTCGTCTCTCCTCAGGATATTGTAAACATGTAAATCGTTGTTCAGTTTCTAACTCCCAAGTAAGATATATATCAGGAACATATCTACCCTCAAATGGTGGAATATTCAATTTCAGTTTAGGAATATGGACATCATCTCGTACCTGAGGTGGTGGTGCAGGCCTACCATTACGAATATATACCTGAGGTCGACCTGCTGGTGGTGGTACAGGTGGCTGCACGTAGTGCTGATTTTGATCAACCTCATCCTCATAATCTCCCACATAATCATCCTCCTCCGCATCAGCAGCAGGAGCCACAGAAGTATCAACAGCAGCACCAACAGTTTGGCCAAACGCAAGAGGAACACGGCTTGCTCGGCGGAGGTTTGTTTCGCGACGTGGAGGTAGTCGTTGTTGTTGTTGTTGGAGAGGTGCGTTAGGTGTAGTGGGTGGTGGTGGTGGAAGACGCGCGAGCAATTCATTAAACTTGTTATCGAGCTTTGTTTCGAACGTCTTCTCAAGGCCAGTGATCTTCTCCATGGCCTCTTCAAAATTGTTCAGCACATCTTGCACCTATTCAGTCATCATTTGCTGAAACTTATCATGAAGCTCCTTGTTTGATAAATTCTCCCAGTCAATCTCGTTGGCTTGTGATCCTGGCATGGTTAGCAGCAATAGAAACACACAATAATATGATCCTACAGAGTACGAAAAAGTGGTGGTGGTGGGTGTCACAAATCCGTCAAGCAAAACTCAAATTCTTACCAGTTCTTACCCAGCAACAGGCGGTGATCGGCAATCGTTGTAGTCAAAACTCTCAAAGCTTGGATAGAGCGATTACCAGGGAGAGTCAAACGCACGACGTAGATGTATGTGGAGCTGGGAAGGCTTATAATATGGTAGCAAAAAGGGTCAGCAATAATCAATTCAGAGATGCAAAGTTGAATAAACGCTCAACGACGGTACTGTGCTGGTCCTAGGCTAGACTATGCTAGAGACGCGAGCCTAGAACACCAACAAAATCACGGCGCGGCACGTAAACAAGGGAGGAGCACACTCTGAATTTTTTTCTCTTTTTTTTTGCACTTTTTTTCCTCTTTTTTTTTTTGCTCCGCAACAAATTTTTTTCGAAAAAGTCTACAAATGGTCTAAAAACGGCCTAGCCAGAATTTTCCAGACTTAGTTTTTTTTTTGAAATTGGAACTATTTTTCTTCTGCGGATGGCTCGGAAGTTGGGGAGTCCTTCTTTGTCACGACTCGGAGTATCGCGTGATCTGGAAATCGAGAACAATGCAACAATTACTAGACTCGGACTAGGACTGGTGGCGGAGATGAATCTGGTGGAACTCGGACTGGTGGCGGAGATGAATCTGGTGGAACACGGACAGGTGGCAGATATATGTTGCAGGTGAACTCAGATTGGCGTGATGGCGGCGGATATGTGGTGGCTATATGGATTCGGATTGGCGGTGAATATGTGGTGGTGGTATATGGCAACAGCGACGATGATGATGCGGTGGTGATATATGGCAGCGGCGACGTGACAACCTGTGAACGGACCTCAAAACACTAAAAGACTAGACGCTAAGACCAGCAACTGGACACGACGATGCAACCGCAAATTCAACAAAGCAAATACAGAAAAGATTATGCAAGGCTCAGATTGGTTCGGATGGGATGAACTAACCCTAATTTTTTTTGGCTTTTTCGTGGACTATAGGTATGAAGAACAGACTCGATCTAAACTACGAAAAACTGTAAAATCTCACCGAGCAACCTGGAAATCTGATACCACTTGATAGAGGCAAAGGTGTCCCGTCTTTCGATGAGATGATGGATATCGCTTTGGTGGAAGTCGACTTTGACGATCCGACTACGAACGTGCGAGGACGTCGCGCCTTAGCAATCGCTAAACCAACTCCGAGAGGTTATTGACCACGCCGGAGCACGATCAACCTGACCACGAGGGTCTGTTTCCTGCGAGCAAACGAAGAACAAGCAAGAAACTAAGATTGCAATCTGGATATTGCGAATATAAGATGAAAGCTTTATTTATCAAGGTGGGGTTCTGTGACGCCTTTGTCTGGTCGTTGAACACAAACGAAGTACGCGAAGTTGCAGCTATGGCGAACTTTTAATCTAAACAAAACCCAAAGTCTAAATGGTGCCCTAAGGGCTGTATATATGGAGGAAGAGAGGGGGAATTTCGTGGCCCTTGGTGGAGGGGTCCGAAATCAACCCTATCTCTTGTTTCCCCACACATACGGACTCTAAAAATAGCATATACTTATGTATTTCGAAATTACATGGGCCTGGCCCAATAAAAAGGAGATGCAGCACCTATAATAGCCTCAGGACGAAATTTATGAAGTGGCATCTTGTATATTTCGTCCATGGCTTCATGCAACCATTATGGTGGCTTCAAAGTCCTGAAATCATCACATGTAACTCCGTTCTTGTTCCCCTTGCGCATGGCATCATCTCCATGCTTGTTCTTGCTCCAATGTTCATCCTTCTCCAAGCTAGGCCCTTCATTTGTAAGCAAAACAAATGTATCCAATTTAGGCAGCATCATATTCTCATGAACATTAGAATCATTACCAAGAAACGAAAGTACCTGATAATTTAATTGGCGTGCGCGAGCTCTAGTAATTGGTCCCGTATATGTAGCAGTAGGGGTTGTGGGTGTGACAATGGTATTGATGTCCTCATCACTTGTTGATGATCCCTGAAACCTAGAGACTCGTAATAGCACACAGCGCACTCCGGGTACTCTATTGCAAACAAACAAGCATACAATAAGCACTCATCTAATGCACGGGTACAACTCAAATAAGAGATCTAACCAGAAAGTTCAACTTAAGAACTCCGGTTTGCAAAACGAATCAAATCAAACAAAGCAACAAAACTCAAACGGCGAAAGAAACAAGCTTCGTTTACTAATCTGGACCTAAGTCAAATTTTATAGTAGCAAAAACTTGTTTAAGTTTAAACGGAAAGAGGGTTTCGAGATGAAACTCCAGGCGCTTGAATCGCCTGATTCCGATAAACGAGCGAAAAGTTAAACTAAAACGAAAATCGGATCAGAAATCACGATCAAAAATAATCGCGAAAAACCCGAGAAAAAGAAAAACTGACAAACAGGCTAATGAATGAACGTTCGCTGTCTGCGGCTAAACGGTGAAAACCGTTCGTTAAAACAAATGAACGAACGGGCGTTCGTTAAATAAACTAAACCGAGAAAACCCGACAAACCGATCTAAAAAAATCGAACGGTTTTTTTGAGGAAAAACCGGCGGCGGCGAGGCTCCAACGGCTACCTCGACGGGCGGCAGCTCCGGCGGTGGTGGACGGCGACGGCGGGCGGGACGGCGACGACGGGCGGTGGTGGCGGTGGTGTCGGCGACGGGCGGCGGGGCGGCGACGGGCGGCGATGGCGGCGGCGCGGATCGGCTAGGGTTAGGGTTTGGGCGCAGGTGGGCTGTGGTGGAGGGACGGGCTGGGGTCGCGGGGCGGCGGCTTTTAAAGGCCGGCACGAAGAGTCCAGGTCGGGTACGGCCCGAAGTCGGTTTGCCTTTTTTATAAATAATTCTGACATGCAGAAAAAGAAAGAAAAGAAATACTAAATGGACTCCAAAAATCCCGAAATAAATTTTCCCCGTCCTCTAAAAATAAGCCGGACAAGGTGAACATTTATTTGGGCCTAAAATGCAATTTTGAAAAACGCGCATTTTTCCTAATTCAACGTATTCAACAAGCAATTGCAGTTCAACGTATGTTCTCAGTCACCAAGCAATTGCAGTTCAACGTATTCAACAAAGTCAAAGTAAGAGCTCCACATACTCAATCATCATCTAGTCTTCTATGATTGCTAGTACTCAAAGCATATTCTTAGAACAAATGGCATCTATCAAACACAGAGAAAGATAGGCTTAATGTTTCGCCTCCTGATACCTCTCCAACGTATCTATAATTTTTGATTGTTCCATGCTATTATATTATCTATTTTGGATGTTTTATATGCATTAATATGCTATTTTATAGTATTTTTGGGACTAACCTGTTAACCTAGAGCCCAGTGCCAGTTTCTATTTCTTTTCTTGTTTTTGAGTTTCATAGAAAAGGAATATCAAACGGAGTCCAAATGGAATAAAACTTTTGCGATGATTTTTTTGGACAAGAAGACACCTACGAGACTTGGAGGTGAAGTCAGAAGACCCGCGAGGCGATGACAAGCCGTAGGGGTGCGCCTCCTGGCTTGTGGTTCCCTCGAGAGTCCACCGATCAACTTCTTCGTCCTATAAATTAAGATATATTCCAAAACCCTCAGAGGAAGCCACAGAAATACTTTTCCACTGCCGCAAACTTCTGTTCCCGTGAGATCCCATCTTGGGGCCATTTTTGGTAATCTTCCGGAGGGGGATTCGATCACGGAGGGCATCTACATCAACCCTATTGCCCTTCCGATGAAGCGTGAGTAGTTTACCTCAGACCTACGGGTCCATAGCTAGTAGCTAGATGGCTTCTTCTCTCTCTTTGGTTCTCAATACCATGTTCTCCTCGATGTTCTTGAAAATCTATCCAACGTAATCTTCTCTTGCGATGTGTTTGTCAAGATCCGATGAATTGTGGATTTATGATCAGATTATTTATGAATATTATTTGAATCTCCTCTGAATTCTTATATGCATGATTTGATATCTTTGTATTTCTCTTTGAATTATCGGTTTGGTTTCGCCAACTAGATTGGTATTTCCTGCAATGGGAGAGGTGCTTAGTTTTGGGTTCAATCTTGCGGTGTCCTCACCTAGTGACATAGTAGGGGTAGCAAGGCACGTATTGTATTGTGGCCATCAAGGGTAAAAAGATGGGGTTTTCATCATATTGCTTGAGGTTATGCCTCTACATCATGTCATCTTACTTAAGGCGTTACTCTGTTCTTTACGAACTTAATCCTCTAGATGCATGCTTGACAGTGATCGATGTGTAGAGTAATAGTAGTAGATGCAGGCAGGAGTCGGTCTACTTGACACGGATGTGATGCCTATATGCGTAATCATTGCCTTGGATATCATCATAACTTTGCGCTTTTCTATCAATTGCTCAACAGTAATTTGTTCACCCACCGTATTATTTGCCTTCAAGAGATAAGCCTCTAGTGAAACCTATGGCCCCGGGGTCTATTTTCCATTATATATTTTCAGATCTATGAACCAAAAAAAACCAAAAATACCTTGCTACAAATTATGTACTTATTATTTAGTTTTATGTTCTAGCAATCTTTTATACCTATCTCTATCAGATCTCACCATTGCAATTGACCGTGAAGGGATTGACAACCCCTTTATCGTGTTGGGTGCAAGTGTTGATTGTTTGTGCAGGTGCATAGATTGGGAACTTGCTTGTACCTCCTACTGGATTGGTACTTGGTTCTCTAACTGAGGAAATACTTATCTCTACTTTGTTACATCGCCCTTTCCTCTTCAAGGGAAAACCAACGCGAGCTCAAGAAGTAGCAGGAAGAATTTCTGGCGCCGTTATCGGGGAGGTCTACATCAAGCCTACCAAGTACCCATCATAAACTCTCATCTCTTGCATTACATTATTCGCCATTTGCCTCTCATTTTCCTCTCCCCTACTTCTAAAATGATTTTCAAAAAAATACAAAAAGATTTGCCTTTTTATTTGCCTTCTTTCAATTTGCTCTTATGTCTTACTTGGTTTGTTCGCTCATTTGCTTGGCACAATTGTGTGTTTATTCAAAAACATGAAGCAAAGAGTTTATGGATCCTCATCCACTTGCTAATCATTTTAAGATATCCAATTAGCATGAACAAATTGCTAGTGAGTTGTGTGCACTAGATTATGTTTATGAAGTTTTGCTTGAAATTCGTGAATCTAAAAATTGTGAAGTGTTAAAAGAAGAAATTTATGAAGTGATTCACGATAGCTCCTTAGATGAAAAGCATGATTGCAATGGTTCTACTATAAATTCTACTAATGTCAGTTGTGCTAATGATATGCAAAACCCTAAGCTTGGGGATGCTAATTTTGCTATGTCCACTAGTTGTTGTAATGATCACGATTGGGGTGATTTTCTTATGATCTTCAAAGTTTATTTAAGCCTCATGATGAATATGTTTGCAATAATATAGAAAGTGGGTTTGTAAGAGTGTCAACTCTAGGTAATAATGATCCCACTACTTTGGAGTATGGTCAATCTTACGAAATTTTTGATAAAAGTGGGCTTGGAGAGGTCATGACTTTGGTTAATGTTAATCCCACTATCTTGGAGAGTGTCAACTTTGCATGCGTGTGGATCATCTAGAGAATATGTTATGTGATAGATATATTGTTGAATTTGAATATGATCTCACATATAATTATTATGAGAGAGAAAAATATGGTTGTAGAAAGTTTCATGTTATTAAATTACCTCTCGTCATGTTGAGATTGCTACTGTTTCTTTCTTCTTCGTTGCATATGCTAGTTTTGCTTGTCTTGATAATTTGTTTGCATATAAAAATGCATGTGAATAGGAAGTATATTATACGTAAATATGTTTGTCACATGCTATATGATGCTCTCTTTGTGCTTCAATTATTATCTTTCTTGTGAGCATCATTTAAATCTCAATGCCTAGCTAAAAGGCTTTAAAGAAAAGCGCTTGTTGGGAGATAACCCAATCTTTTTATTTTCTGTTTTTATGAGATACACATTATTACCTCTGTAGTAATTGTGTTTTGGTGTTTTAATTAGTGTTTGTGCCAAGTAAGACCTTTGGGACGGCTTAAGGTGATAGTTGAATTGATCTTGCTGAAAAACAGAAACTTTTGCGCCCATTGCCAGAATTGTCAAAATTCACAAAAGCGCAAAATAATACTGATTCTTTTTGCACAAGATTGATACACAAATTTCCACTGTTGTCCTAATTTTCAGAATTTTGGAGTTACAGAAGTATTCAAAATTGCCAGATTGCTACAGACTAATCTGTTTTTGACAGATTCTGCTTTCTATGTGTTGTTTGCTTATTTTTAATGAATCTATGGGTAGTATCGGGGGTATGAACCATGGAGAAGTTGGAATACAGTAGATATTACACCAATATAAATAAATAATGGGGTCACAATAGTGCCAAAAGTGGTGATTTTATTTTCTTATACTAACGGATCTCATGAGTTTTCTGTTGAGTTTTGTGTTGTGAACTTTTCAAGTTTTGGGTAAAGATTTGATCGACTATGGAATAAGGAGTGGCAAGAGCCTAAGCTTGGGGATGCCCAACCCACCCCAATGTGATATTCAAGTACAACAAAGAGCCTTAGCTTGGGGATGCACCAGAAGGCATCCCCTCTTTCGTCTCAATCCATCGGTATATTTACTTGAGGCTACATTTTTATTCACCACATGATATGAGTTTTGCTTGGAGCGTCTTGTATGATATGAGTCTTTGCTTTTTAGTTTGCCACAATCATCCTTTTGTACACACCTTTTGAGAGGGACACGCTTAAACCATGAATTTATTACAATACTCTATGTGCTTCACTTATATCTTCTAAGCTAGGCAATTTTGCTCTAGTGCTTCACTTATATCTTTTTAGAGCACGGTGGTGGCTTTGTTTTATAAAAATTGTTGAACTCTCTTGCTTCACTTATATTATTTGGGGAGTCTCTAAACAGCATGGTAATTTGCTTTGGTTATGAATTTAGTCCTAATATGATGGGCATCAAAGAGGGATATAATGAAAACTTTCATATAAAGTGCATTGAATATTATGTGAAGTTTGATTCTTTCTTTTGAGATATAAAGATGGTGATATTAGAGTCATTCTAGTGAGTAATTATGGATTATTAGAAATACTTGTGTAAAAGTTTGTGATTCCCGTACCATGCACGTATGGTGAACCGTTATGTGATGAAGTCGGAGCATGATTTATTTATTGATTGTCTTCCTTATGAGTGGCGGTCGGGGACGAGTGATGGTCTTTTCCTACCAACCTATCCCCCTAGGGGCATGCGTCTAATACTTTGTTTTGATAGCTAATAGACTTTTGCAATAAGTATGTGAGTTCTTTATGACTAATGTTGAGTTCATGGATTATACGCACTCTCACCCTTCCACCATTGCTAGCCTCTCTAGTACCGCGCAACTTTCGCAGGTGCATTAAACCCACCATACACCTTATCAAAACAGCCACCATACCTACCTTTTGTCGCATTTCCATAGCCATTCTGGGATATATTGCCATGCAACTTCCACCATTCTGTTTATTATGACACGCACCATCATTTTCATATTGCTTTGCATGATCATGCAGTTGACATCGTATTTGTGGCAAGGCCACCATTTATATATGTCATACATGTCACTCTTGAGTCATTGCACATCCCGGTACACCGCCCGAGGCATTCATATAGAGTCATATTTTGTTCTCAGTATCGAGTTGTAATTTTGAGTTGTAACTAAATAAAAGTGTGGTGATCATCATTATTAGAGCATTGTCCCGTGTGAGGAAAGGATGATGGAGACTATGATTCCCCCACAAGTAGGGATGAGACTCTGGACGAAAAATAAAAAAGGTAGAAAAGAAAAGGAGAAAAAAAGAGAGGCCAAGCCCAAAATAAAAATGAGAGAAATAGAGAAGGGGCAATGTTACTATCCTTTTTCCACACTTGTGCTTCAAATAGCACCATGGTCTTCATTATAGAGAGTCTTCTATGTTGTCACTTTCATATACTAGTGGGAATTTTTCGTTATAGAACTTGGCTTGTATATTCCAATGATGGGCTTCCTCAAATTGCCCTAGGCCTTTCTGAGCAAGCGAGTTGGATGCACACCCACTTAATTTCTTTTTGAGCTTTCATACACTTATAGATCTAGTGCATCCATTGCATGGCAATCCCTACTCACTCACATTGATATCTATTGATGGGCATCTCCATAGCCCGTTGATACGCCTAGTTGATGTGAGACTATCTCCTTCCTTTTGTCTTCTCCACAACCACCATATTCTATTCCACCTATAGTATTATATCCATGGCTCACGCTCATGTATTGCATGAAAGTTGAAAAGGTTTGAGAACATCAAAAGTATGAAACAATTGATTGGCTTGTCATCGGGGTTGTGCATGATTTAATACTTTGTGTGATGAAGACGGAGCATAGCCAGACTATATAATTTTGTAGGGATTCTTTGGCCATGTTATTTTGAGAAGACATGGTTGCTTTATTAGTATGCTTGAAATATTATTGTTTTTATGTCAATATTAAAATTTTGTTTTGAATCTTATGGATCTGAATATTCATGCCACAATAAAGAAAATTACATGGACAAATATATTAGGTAGCATTCCACATCAAAAATTATGTTTTTAACATTTACCTACTTGAGGACGAGCATGAATTAAGCTTGGGGATGCTTGATACATCTCCAGCGTATCTATTATTTTTTATTGTTCCATGCTATTATATTATCTGTTTTGGATGTTTATATGCATTAATATGCTATTTTATATTATTTTTTGGACTAACCTATTAACCAAGAGCCTAGTGCCAGTTTCCACTTTTTTTCTTGTTTTTGAGTTTCATAGAAAAGGAATATCAAACGGAGTACAAACGCAATAAAACTTTCACGATGATTTTTGTTGGACCAGAAGACACCTACAAGACTTGGAGATGAAGTCAGAAGACCCATGAGGCGACGACAAGCTGTAGGGGCGCGTCCTAGGGGGGCGCACCCCCTGGCTTGTGGTCCCCTCAGTAGTTCACCGACCAAGTTCTACGTCCTATAAATTCAGATATATTCCAAAACCCTCAGAGGAAGCAACGGAAATACTTTTCCACCACTGCAACATTATGTTCCTGTGAGATCCCATCTTGGGGCCTTTTCTGGCGATCTGCCGGAGGGGGCTTCGACACGGAGGGAATCTATATCAACCCTATTGCCCTTCCGATGAGTGTGAGTAGTTTACCTCAGACCTATGGGTCCATAGCTAGTAGCTACATGGCTTCTTCTCTCTCTTTGATTCTCAATACCATGTTCTCCTTGATGTTCTTGGAGATCTATCTGATGTAATCTTCTTTTGCGGTGTGTTTGTCGAGATCCGATGAATTGTGGATTTATGACCTATCTATGAATATTATTTGAATCTCCTCTGAATTCTTATATGCATGATTTGATATCTTTGTATTTCTCTTCGAATTATCAGTTTGGTTTGGCTAACTAGATTGGTACTTCTTGCAACGGGAGAGGTGCTTAGTTTTGGGTTCAATCTTGCGGTGTCCTCACCCGGTGACATTGTAGGGGTAGTGAGGCACGTATTGTATTGTTGCCATCAAGGGTAAAAAGATGGGGTTTTCATCATATTGCATGAGTTTATCCCTCTACATCATGTCATCTTACTTAAGGCGTTACTCCATTCTTTACGAACTTAATACTCTAGATGCATGCTGGATAACGGTCGATGTGCGGAGATATAGTAGTAGATGCAGTCAGGAGTCGGTCTACTTGACACGGACGTGATGCCTATATGCATAATCATTGCCTTAGATATCATCATAACTTTGTGCTTTTCTATCAATTGCTCGACAGTAATTTGTTCACCCACCGTATTATTTGCCTTCAAGAGAGAAGCCTCTAGTGAAACCTATGGCCCCCGGGTCTATTTTCCATTATATATTTTCAGATCTATAAACCAAAAATACCAAAAATACTTTGTGCAATTTATTTAGTTTTATGTTCTAGCAATCTTTTATACCTATCTCTATCAGATATCACAATTGCAATTGACCGTGAAGGGATTGACAACCCCTTTATTGCGTTGGGTGCAAGTGTTTGATTGTTTGTGCAGGTGCGTAGATTGGGACTTGCTTGTACCTCCTACTGGATTGATACCTTGGTTCTCTAACTAAGGTAAATAATTATCTCTACTATGCTACATCAACGCTTCCTGTTCAAGGGAAAAACCAACGCAAGCTCAAGAAGTAGCACCTCCTAACTCATTTATCATAGAGATAATTTTCAACAAAAATGAATCATGATCAAATATATTTGACTGGTCATATGTGCCTAGATCTTTCCCCACCACATGATTCTTGCTAACTAGAGAAGAATTAAGGTTGAAATGAGAATGCATACTATTGACTCTTGCATAAAAGTAAATACAGAAAAGTAAAAGATAGGCCCTTCGCAGAAGTAACCAGAGGTTATCATGCACTTTTTATTTGGACCCAAGCTCTTAATGCAAAGGAACTTCACATTATATTGCCCCTTAAGATAGCAAGCTTTATTATGCAGTTCGTCGCTTTTATTACTTTGCCATCAAAAGTTCGTACAATGCTCAATTTTCCCTTACAATAAAAGATCAAATATGTTTAGGAGCAATTTTTAATGCTTTATGCACCGATGACAACTTACTTGAAGGATCTTATTCAATCCATAGGTAGGTATGGCGGACACTCATGGCAAGAAACTAGGTTTAAGGCTTTTTGGATGCACAAGTAGTATCTCTACTTAGTATGAATATTTGGCTAGCAAAAGATCCTAAGAAAACACAACATGTTGGAGGATCCATAACAATATAACTTCTATGCAAATATACACAACCATAACTCATTACATTGTCTTCCTTGTGCAACTTCAACTAATTTGCTCAAGTTTGAAAATAATTAATGGGTATTCACAATCATAGAAAATGTCCAAGATAATCTATTTGTATATGAAAGTTATCTTCCTTATAATAGTCATTCATGAATTGCTTGATGACCAATATTGTGATTGTCAAGTTTCAAAAGATTTCACTTTATAAACCCAATGTGAAGCTACTACTAGGCAAGATATGAACATATAATTTCAACTTTATGATATTCAGTTCAAACAATTTACTCATAGGATATAAGTGAAGCACAAGAGTAAATGACAAACTACTCCTAAAAGATATAAGTGAAGATCAAGCGAGTAGTTAAGTAAAAGGCTAGCTAATCGAGGATTCTCTCTCATTTAAAAACTTTCAGATTTAAGTATTTTATTAAAACAGCAATCAAAACAAAATAAAATGACATTCTAATAATAGCACATCAGGTGAAGAAGCAAAAACTTAGGCTCAACCGATACCAACCGATAATTGTTGATGAAGAAAGGTGGGATGCCTACCGGGGCATCCCCAAGCTTAGATGCTTGAGACTTCTTGAAATATTATCTTGGTATGCCTTGGGAATCCCCAATCTTGAGCTCTTGTGTCTTCTTCATTCCTCTCATATCACGGTTTTCCTCAATCTCAACAACTTCATCCACACAAAACTCAACAAGAAATCATGAGATGAGTTAGCATAAATCAATGCAAAAACCTTATCATTCTCTACTGTAGCAAATCACTAAAATTATTATTTAACATTGCATACTAAATGTTGCTGCATATTTAATAATCCTATCCTCAAATAGAATCATTAAACAAGCAAACATATGCAAACATAACAGCAATCTGCCAAAACAGGACAGTCTGTAAAGAATGCAAGAGGATTCATACTTCTCTAACTCCAAAAATTCTAAAAAAATACCATACTGTAGAAAATTTATCATAGCTTACTGTGCAAGAAATTTAACATTTTATCACATTCTGACATTTTTCAAGAATTCACGCACTAGCGTGCAACTTTCTGTTTTCAAACAGCCACATATAGACTTGCAAAATAAGCATGGCAAAGGCTATACTTGACATTTTTATTGAAGTAAAAGATACAAAAAATTATTCTAAATAACAGCAAGCAAATCCTCACAAAAGAAAACGATGCTCCAAGTAAAACTCATATCATGTGATGAATGAAAGTATAGCTCCAAGTAACTAAGGTTACCGATAATGTTGGAGACGAAAGAGAGGATGCCTTCCGGGGCATCCCCAAGCTTAGTTGCTTGGACCTTCCTTGAATATTACCTTGTGGTGACTTGGTCATCCCCAAGCTTAGGGTCTTGTCACTCCTTATTCTCCTGATATTGATATCTCACCCAAAGCTTGAAAAGTTCAATCACACAAAACTTAACGGAACTTCATGAGATAGGTTAGTATGATAGAGATAAATCATTCACTTTCGTAATGTCAAATACAAGATTCATGATTGTTCTCATACAATTCTTATTGTATCTTATCATTTACACAATTCATATTGAGAAATATAAGCCATAGAAACTAGGAAACAAGCAAACTATGCATTGAAAACAGAATATGCCAAAAACAGAATAGTCTATAGTAATATGTACTCTAACCATACTTCTGTAACTCCAAAAATTATGACAATGTAGGAAATTTTTATATAAATCATCTTTAAAAAATTCAGAGTTTTTGAATGCTCCAGTGAATTTAAACAATTCTTTTACTAGAAGCAAAAGTTTCTGTTTTTGCACAGAATCAAGTCAACTAGCATCCACACTATCCCAAAGGCTTTACTTGGTAATTTATTGAAACAAAAGCTATAAAACATGATTAGTACAGTATATTAATCATTTGAACACACAAAAACGGTAGGTAAAACTGTTGGGTTGTCTCCGAACAAGCGCTTTTCTTTAATGCCTTTTTAGCTAGGCATGATGATTTCGATGATGCTCGCATAAAAGATAAGAATTGAAACATAAAAAGAGCATCATGAAACACATGGCAAGCACATTTAAGCATAACCCACTTCCTATGCATAGGGATTTTGTGAGCAAACAATTTATGGGAACAAGAATCGACTACCATAGGAAGGCAAAACAAGTGCAACTTCAAAACTTTCAACACATAGAGAGGAAATTTGATATTATTGAAATAGGTAAAAGCATATGTTCCTCTCCCATAATAATTTTCAATAGCATCATGAATGAATTCAACAATATAACTATCACATAAAGCATTCTTTTCATGATGCATAAGCATAGAAATTTTGTTACTCTCCACATAAGCAAATTTATTCTGAGCAAACTCAACAAAATAACTATCATGTGATTGAAAATTAAAATCATGATGACAAGTTTCATGGTTATCATTATTATTTATAGCATACATGTCATCAATAGAATCATCATAGATAGCAACTTGGTTCTCATCATAATTAATTGAAACCTCTTCCAAAATAGTGGATTCCTCACTAAATAAAGTCATGACCTCTCCAAATCCACTTTCATAAATATAATCATCATAAATAGGTGGCATGCAATCATCATAATAAATTTTCTCATCAAAACTTGGGGAACTAAAAGTACCATCTTCATCAAATATAGCATCCCCAAGCTTATGGCTTTGCATATCATTAGCATCATGCGTCTTCAAAGAATTCTTAACAACAACATTGCAATCATTCTCATCATTCAAAGTTTTTTTGTCAAACATTTTATAAAATTCTTCTTCTATCAATTGAGCACGACTTTCCTTTCCATCATTTTCATTAAAGACATTATAAAGATGGACAATATGATGCAACCTCAATTCCATTTTTTTGTAGTTTTCTTTTACAAACCAAACTAGCGATAAAACAAGAAACTAAAAGATTCAATTGCAAGATCTAAAGGTATACCTTCAAGCACTCACCTCCTCGGCAACGGCGCCACAAAAGAGCTTGATGACTACTACACAACTTGTCCCTGTAGACTTGTGTTGGGCCTCCAAGCGCAGAGTTTTGTAGCACAGTAGCAATTTTCCCTCAAGTGGATGACCTAGGGTTTATCAATCTGTGGGAGGCGTAGGATGAAGATGGTCTCTCTCAAACAACCCTGCAACCAAATAACAAAAAGGCTCTTGTGTCCCCAACACACTAAATACAATTGTAAATTGTATAAGTGCACTAGTTCAGTGAAGAGATGATGATACAAGTGTAATATGGATAGTAGATATTGATTTTTGTAACAGGAAAAATTACAAACAGCAAGGTAGAAATTGACAAAAGGGAGCACAAACGGTATTGCAATCCTTGAAAATGAGGCCTAGGGTTCATACTTTCGCTAGTGCAATCTCTCAACAATGCTAATATAATTGGATCATATAACCATCCCTCAACTTGCGATGAAGAATCACTCCAAAGTTCCTATCTAGCGGAGAACATAAGCGTAGGGTACGAAACCACTTCAAAGTTATTCTTTCCCATCAATCTATCCTAGAGTTCGTACTAAAATAACACCAAGTTGTTCTTTTCGATTGATCTAACCAAGAGTTCGTACTAAAATAACACCATATGATACACATCAACCAACTCTAATGTCACCTGGATACTCCAATATCACCGCGAGTATCCGTGAGTTGATTATACGATATGCATCAAACAATTTCAGATTCATAATACTCAATCCAACTCAAAGAACTTCAAAGAGTGCCCCAAGATTTCAACCGGAGAAACAAAGACAAGAATGTGCATTTACCCCTATGCATAGATTACCCTAATGTCACCTCGGGAATCCGCGAGTTGAGTGCCAAAACAAATATCAAGTGACTCAATATGATACCCCATTGTCACCAGGGGTATTCATAGCAAGACATACATAAAGTGTTCTCAAATCCATAAGAGTATTCAATTCGATAATGTCAGGGGGATAATCCCCGTGTAGCCTCATCCGCACCCAAAGGTATTTCAAGACATCGGGGCTAGCTAAGCCCCTCGTGTCGACTGGTTGCACGGTCGGCTTCAACAGCCGGCTGGTGCCACGTGGCCAGCCTCCAGAAGATAGTGTGCTCCAAGAAGGCGGCTAGGGCATGGGACGGCCTCTAGCAGGCGGTATGTCCCTTCCCTCGGAGTCTACACTCAACCACTATGACAAGACGAAGTATGGCAACAGTGCCACCTACTCTCCTCGAATCCCGGCGGGGTACGGCTACAATGGGCGCTGACTAGGCGGCCACTAACCCGTCTGACGGTGCACAATAGCCATACGGCTCCTGACGCCGCCCTCGTCAGCACGGACGGTGCTACAGCGAAGTCAGAGGGGCCCTTAGGCGGTAGGCTTTACCTATCGGCCGCATTCTCGGCAGCTGGCGGGGCCCTCCAGAGGCGGGCCCCAACAGCCGGCGGAGAACCGGCAACCCTAGAAACTGACACCAGGGTCCTACACCCGGCTGTATTACCATTGTACCCCTGGGGGTTGGCCTATAAAACCCCCCAGGGCTCACCCATGCAAAGGGTTCACCTTAGTTCAGCCCACACACCATAGCTAGGAGAAGAGAGCTAGCCTTGCCCTTCTTCCTCCTCTAGCAACACAGCTCAAGGAGAAACCTTGTACTCATATTGGTCATAGTCATCATGAGGAGACCCCGCGGAGCAGGACTAGGGGTGTTATCTCTCTAGAGAGCCCTGAACTTGGGTACATCTCGTGTCCGATCGAGCTCGTGCTCACTCCCGCTTCCAGGACCCAACGACGTCCTCTTGGCCCCATCCCTGATAAGCCACCCCCTGGCATCTGACGTGAGATTACCATGATAGTTGGCGCCCACCGTGGGGCCATCCGCGGTGTCGGCCGAAGACATGTTCTGGACGGGAACCGCCTTCCTCTTCGGCGAGCGTGTCGTGGCTGGTTTGATCAGCCAGCCTTATGTGCTTGCTTACGCCTGCACCGGCGCATCGCTTGATGCGGGAGCCATCTGTCCCGCGAGCTGCCTCGTCGACCTCTTCGGCAAGCTCAGCCTCTCCGATGCAGCCACCACTGACCACTTCCCCGGCGACGTCATGGTCATTGATGACCCATTCCCTACTGTTACTAGCGACGCCTCTGCTAGCGCGCTCGGTGTTGGCATCTTCATGGAGGTGATGGTCTCTGGCGATAGCCAGAACGCTGGCGGGTCCGCTCAGGATCCATTGCGAGCGGCAATGCAAGACCTAGCTACTCCCATTCATCGTGATGTCGACCGGGAGGAGCTAGAGGAGTTCCGCGCCAAGCTCCTTGACAGCGCCACCAAGATGGCGGCCATCAAGCGTCGCGCTGAAGCCAACTAATATGTCTCCAACGTATCTATGATTTTTTATTGTTCCATGCTATTATATTACCTGTTTTGGATGTTTATGGGCTTTACTTTACACTTTTATATCATTTTTGGGACTAACCTACTAACCGGAGGCCCAGTCCGTATTGCTGTTTTTTTTGCCTATTTCAGTGTTTCGAAGAAAAGGAATATCAAACAGAGTCCAAACGGAATGAAACCTTCAGGAGCGATCTTTTTGGAACAAACGTGATCCAGAGGACTTGGAGTGCAAGTCAAGAAGCAATCGAGGAGGCCACGAGGGTGGAAGGCGCCCCCCCCCCCTACTGGGCGCGCCCCCCTATCTCATTTGCCCCTCGGGAGTCCACCGACCTACTTCTTCCTACTATATATACCCACGTACCCCGAGAACATCAGAGGCGACCACGAAAAACTATTTCCACCATCGTAACCTTCTGTATCCGCGAGATCCCATCTTGGAGCCTTCGTCGGCGCTCCGCCGGAGGGGGAATCAACCATAGAGGGCTTCTACATCAACACCATAGCCTCTCCGATGAGTTGTGAGTAGTTTACCATAGACCTTCGGGTCCATAGTTGTCGGGGATATACCCCGCGGTATAAACCGCCGGATGTATGACCCGGCTAGAGTTTGGCGATTCATTGACGACCCACTTGGACATGGCGGTTTACGGTTCATTGGTAATCCGGCAGGCGGGTCAGAGGAGCGACAAGACCCGGTGGCCCAACGGGCGGTTTATGGAAGGCCGGATCATGCTATGGTGGGCCGGTTTAAGAGAAAAGGCGTGAGGAATATTTACTTTACAAGGAAGACCCGGACTTGTATCCGGTTTGTATTAGAAGGGAGACCAGTCCTAATCCTAATAGGACTCCACATGTAACCCGCCCCTTCAACATATATAAGGAGGGGTAGGGCTCCCCAAAGAGGGGACAAGCTAGAAGCTACAAGCAAACAATAATCTAGGGCTAGACACAATTAGAGGAGAGCCGGTTTACGGCGAATCCCTCATGATGATAATGAGACCTAGCCTCAAACAGCATGTAGGGTTTTTACCGGATGATGTTTCCCGGGGCCCGAAGCTGTCTAAATCCCTGTCTTGTGTTGCGTCTCTTGATTCCGCTCAACCCCTCTCAAGCTACCACATAGATGCGTTGGCCTCGCGACTAAGTCCTGACACTAAGGACATCTGACGTGACAATTCCACGACAGTTGGCGCCCACCGTGGGGCCTGCGCACGATGGTGATGAGTTCTTGGAGGGATCTTTCCCAGGGATCGAGAAGGTCGCGTTTGGTCGGAGGAAGATGAGCCGGCTAGGATGACAATTCAGATACTAGTTTCAGCACAAGGCGTCTCGTCTTGTGGAGGTCTCAAAAGCGATCTGTTCAGTTGAGATTGGGCTACGGCCGATTCGATCGCGTTGAAGATAATAAGGCGCCATTACGGGAAGGCGCCGGCTGTGCTGTTGCTGTTGTTTTGTCGTTTAGAAAAGTAAAAAAACTCGAAGCCTTGAGCGTGACGTTTCTAAAAGGCAAGTTTATCGATTGATGCGCGGTGTACAAAAAGGAAATAGGACTCTACCCAGGTTGATTGAACCGACGCTGGTCACCGCTCAGTAAGGATTACCGAGTCCGATTCAAATACAATCACAGATCCCAATACCCTCTCGCAGAAAGGGAAGACAAAAGCAAGTCAATGATGGTTTATGTTAGAACAATCAGCACATATGAAGGTGACCAAGGTTCATCAAGTTCTTCACGTGCTACTAGCTCCAAGAAACAAGTTGCCATATTATTCAATTCCTTCAAGGAGTCACGGGTCTAGGCCAAATTCAGATCATGTGTAACCGGTCATAGCTGACTCTGCTGCCTCACCGAACGGCCTTACCTTCTCCCATGGAGCCGCCTCGCTGTCGCTGTGCCCCTCTCAACCCGCCAGCCGTGCTGAAGCGGCTGTAGCTCCGTCGACGTGCCAAGTCGCCGCTGTGACCCAAACCGGAACCGGATTGGAACACGTGCTCGGGTTTTACCTGCCAAGTCGCCCTCGCCTCCGCCTCGTGGACGGATGGCCTCAAGTCGACGCTGCCATATTTTTGCCTCGGATTTGTACTTTCGAGCCGCCGTGGAGACGCCCGCGTGCCCAGACTACTGCTCCGGCTGACTCTGGCGCCGCCCCGCGTCGCACCAGCACTGTTTCCACCCAGCTACCGTGGTTTTCGAGGGACCTATGAGTTGCCATTACAGTCACGCGTCGAGCCGGATTTTCCCTTTTCCGCCGTTGCGTTTCCTGAACCGTCAAGTCTCCTCAAGCTGGTCCTGCCTTGCAATGCACGTGTCTTTGTCCATCTTCAGGAACGTTTACTGCCGCAAAGGGGCCTCCTATTTTTGAAGCTTCCATCTCTACTCATAGATCTTGCAATACACCGAATGATGTTGAGTTGGAACATGAGATTGGTAACGAATTTGATGCAGTAGCAACTAAACTTGGAGCAGTACAGTCAGGATTACAGGTGTGTTCCGAAAAAAAAAATGATGATGAAGAAATTGTTTTTACCTGCAGCGGCAGAGAAGTTACCAAGAGTACTTACCCAGCTATCCCTTAATGGACATATATTCAGCCTATACAAATATCTACTGTTGGGTGATCAGCAGTTGGCAGACCGGCTGCTATTCAGAGCTGGCTGGTGGTCACCGACCGTCAATGGAACATGTTCATAAATCTAAGGCTGTTTATCCTGATGATGCCATTACCTCCACGCTTTCTTCCTGGTGCTACTCTACAACCTCAGTTGTTTGTGCTTTGAGATGACCAGTGGGCTACTGACTGGATTACGCTCGAGAAGTTGAAAGTAGTGATGCCACAAAACAATGCAAGTATGGAGCGCTGGACAAGCCACCACAACATTGTCCACGACCGGCGTTGTTCCAAGTTGTCGCGCGTCTGTTGCGAGCTGCCTCTACTTCATCATTCATGATCTTGCCTCGCGCCGCCTCCGCCGAGGCATTGGGCGAGCGGTTAACTCGCTGTTGAAATCATTGGAGGTGATCTACGGATGGAATATACAACTCCGTCTATCATCCAGATGAATCCAGTGATATCCCTCTAAGTCTGTTTTAATTAAAACATATTGTTTACATCAAAGAACAATTACACTGGTCTATGGTAATTTTTACTTTAGACCGGTTTAAGAGAAACGGCGTGAGGAATATTTACTTTACAAGGAAGACCCGGACTTGTATCCGGTTTGTATTAGAAGGGAGACTAGTCCTAATCCTAATAGGACTCCACATGTAACCCGCCCCTTCAACATATATAAGGAGGGGCAGGGCTCCCCAAAGAGGGGACAAGCTAGAAGCTACAAGCAAACAATAATCTAGGGCTAGACACAATTAGAGGAGAGCCGGTTTACGGCGAATCCCTCGTGATGATAATGAGATCTAGCCTCAAACAGCATGTAGGGTTTTTACCGGATGATGTTTCCCGGGGCCCGAAGCTGTCTAAATCCCTGTCTTGTGTTGCGTCTCTTGATTCCGCTCAACCCCTCTCAAGCTACCACATAGATGCGTTGGCCTCGCGACTAAGTCCTGACACTAAGGACATCTGACGTGACAATTCCACGACAATAGTTATAAGCTAGATGACTTCTTCTCTCTCTTTGAATCTCAATACCATGTTCTTCTTGATCTTCTTGGAGATCTATTTGATGTAACTCTTTTTGCGGTGTGTTTGTCGAGATCCGACGAATTGTGGGTTTATGATCAAGTTTATCTATGAGAAATATTTGAATCTCCTCTGAATTCTTTTATGTGTGATTAAGTTATCTTTGCAAGTCTCTTCGAATTATCAGTTTGGTTTGGCCTACTAGATTGATCTTTATTGCAATGGGAGAAGTGCTTAGCTTTGGGTTCAATCTTGCGGTGTCCTTTCCCAGTGACAGCAGGGGCAGCAAGGCACGTATTGTATTGTTGCCATCGAGGATAAAAAGATGGGTTTATATTATATTGCATGAGTTTATCCCTCTACATCATGTCATCTTTCTTAATGCGTTACTCTGTTCTTTATGAACTTAATACTCTAGATGCATGCTGGATAGCGGTCGATGTGTGGAGTAATAGTAGTAGATGCAGGCAGGAGTCGGTCTACTTGTCACGGATGTGATGCCTATATAAATGATCATGCCTAGATAATCTCATAATTATTCGCTTTTCTATCAATTGCTCAACAATAATTTGTTCACCCACCGTAATACTTATGCTATCTTGAGAGAAGCCACTAGTGAAACATATGGCCCCCGGGTCTATCTTTTATCATATAAGCTTTCAATCTACTTTTATTTGCATCTTTACTTTTTCTATCTATATTATAAAATACCAAAAATATATTTATCTTATCATATTATCTCTATCAGATCTCACTTTCGCAAGTGGCCGTGAAGGGATTGACAACCCCTTTATTGCGTTGGTTGCGAGTTCTTGTTTGTTTGTGTAGGTGCGTGGGACTTTTGAGGAGCCTCCTACTGGATAGATACATTGGTTCTCAAAATCTGAGGGAAATACTTACGCTACTATTGTTGCATCACCCTTTCCTCTTCAAGGAAAACCAACGCAAGCTCAAGACGTAGCAAGAAGGATTTCTGGCGCCATTGTCGGGGAGGTCTTCGCTCAAGTCAAGACATACCAAGTACCCATCACAAACTCATCTCCCTCGCACTTACATTATTTGCCATTTACCTCTCGTTTTCCTCTCCCCCACTTCACCTTTGCCGTTTTATTCGCCCTCTCTTTCCCAATCTCCTCTCTCTTTCACTTGCCTTTTGTGTGCTCGTCGTTATGGCTAGTCCTCCTATTATCATCAATACTCCTGATCATGAAGTACTCAATTTTAAACAAAGGGAGGGAGAAAATTTGAAAGATGCTTGGCATAGAATTTGTAATGCTCAAAATAGATCCACTAGGAAGCAATCCACTTCCGTTCTTCTTCGCAATTTTTATGTGGGCATTACTCCTTGGAATAGATACATCCTTGATACCATTACCGGAGGGAATTTCTTGGGTAGCCATACTTTTGATGCTTATAATGCTATGTTAGATTTGTTTGGTCCACCCCCTCTTTTGGTTAATGGAACTGTTTTAACTTTGGAACATGTGATGCAAAGGCTTGAAATTTTTGAAAATAAGGTTGCCACTTTTGAGTTAATGAAAATTTGGATAAAAAGATCCACAATCAAATTACCCAATATGGATCTAGGGTTGGTGTTACCTTAAAATTTTTAAAGAAAAACAACTTATAGTTAATGAAAGAACAGATCTAGATTCTACAAGAATTGGTAAACTGGAGGACATTATCACCAACTTAGGGTCTGCCTTTGCATCTGTGAAAATACCCCAACTCCTCCTACCAAATTTGCCAAGGTCATGTATGTTCCTAAAAATAAGGGTGAATCTTCTAGTAAAGGAAGTGCCGATCTTAAATCAATTAGTGTTCACCCCAATTTTCTTGCTATCATTAAGGAACCTTTTGCTACAAACGAATTTTTTGATTTCTTACCTAGGAGCTTAATCACTACTAAAAAGAAAGAAACTCCTAGGGATAACAAATGCTCTATTGAAGAATTGAGTGCCAAAGATGGCACTACTTAGATCTATCCTTGCTTTTTTGCCTAGCTAGGGGCGTTAAACGATAGCACTAGTTGGGAGGCAACCCAATTTTATTTGTGTTTTTTTGTTTTTATTTCTGTTTAGTAATAAATTTTGCATCTACCTTCTGTTTAGATGTGTTTTTACGTTTTATTTAGTGTTTGTGCCAAGTAGAACCTATAGGATAACCTATGGTGATAGTTAATTTGATTCTGCTAAAAAACAGAAACTTTGCGCGCACGAAAATAATTTTAGTAATACACAGAAACGTTCTTTTGCATTGATTCTTTTTGCTGTAGATCAAGAGACAAATTTCCCAGGACTTCCTATTTTTGTAGGATTTTTAGGGTTCCATAAGTATTCGAGAGTTATAGATTGTTACAGACTGTTCTTTTTTTGACAGATTCTGTTTTTCGTGTGTTGTTTGCTTATTTTGATGCATCTATGGCAAGTATGTAAGGATATGAACCATAGAAAAGTTGAAATACAGTAGGTTTAACACCAATATAAATAAATAATGAGTTCATTACAGTACCTTATGTGGTGGTTTTTGTTTCTTTCACTAACGGAGCTTATGAGATTACCTGTTGAGTTTTGTGTTGTGAAGTTTTCAAGTTTTGGGTAAAGATTTGATGGACTATGGAATAAGGAGTGGCAAGAGCCTGAGCTTTGGGATGCCCATGGCACCCCGAGACATTCAAGAATAGCCAAAAACCTAAGCTTGGGGATGCCCCGGAAGGCATCCCCTCTTTCGTCTTCGTTTATCAGTAACTTTACTTCGAGCTATATTTTTATTCGCCACATGATATGTGTTTTGCTTGGAGTGTCTTGTATGATATTAGTATTTGCTTTTTAGTTTTCCACAATCATCCTTGCTGTACACACCTTTGGGACAAGCCCACTTGATTAGAATTTATTAGAATACTCTATGTGCTTCACTTATATCTTTTGAGCTAGATAGTTTTTGCTCTAGTACTTCACTCATATCTTTTAGAGCACGGCGGTGGCTTAATTTTGAAGAAATTTTTGATCTCTCATGCTTCACTTATATTATTTTGAGAGTATTTTAGAACAGCATGGTATTTGCTATGGTTATAAATTTGGTCCTAGAATGATGAGCATCCAAGTTGGGTATAATAAAAACTATCATAGAAAGTGCATTAAACACTAGGATCAATTTGATGCTTGATAATTGTTTTGAGATATAAAGGCGGTAATGTTAGAGTCATGCTAGTGGGTAATTATGAAATTGAGAAATACTTGTGTTGAAGTTGGCAAGTACCGTAGCATGCACGTATGGTAAAAGTTATGTGACAAATTTGTTGCATGAGGTGCTCTTTTGATTGTCTTCCTTATGAGTGGCAGTCGGGGACGAGCGATGGTTTTTTCCTACCAATATATCCCTCTAGGGGCATGCGTAGTAGTACTTTGCTTCGAGGGCAAGTAGACTTTTGCAATAAGTATATGAGTTCTTTATGACTAATGTGAGTCCATGGATATACGCACACTCACCCTTCCACTTTGCTAGCCTCTATTGTGCCGCGCAACTTTCGCCGGTATCATGCACCCATTATTTACCTTCTCAAAACAGCCACCATACCTACCTATTATGCCATTTCCATAGCCATTCCGAGATATATTGCCATGCAACTTTCCACCGTTCCGTTATTATGACACGCTCCATCATTGTCATATTGCTCTTTGCATGATCATGTAGTTGACATTTTATTTGTGGCAAGGTCATCCTCATAATTTTCATACATGTCACTCTTGATTCATTGCATATCCCGGTATACCGCCGGAGGCATTCATATAGAGTCATATTTTGTTCTAATTGTTGAGTTGTAATTCTTGAGTTGTAAATTAATAAAAGTGTGATGATCTTCATTATTAGAGCTTTGTCCCAAGTGGGGAAAGGATGATGAAGACTATGATTCCCCCACAAGTCGGGATGAGACTTCGACTTTAAAAAAAGAGGCCAAAGAGCCCACCAAATAAAAAAAAGAAAGGCCAAATAAAAAAAGAGAAAGGCCAAATAAAAACATGAGAGAAAAAGAGAGTAGGGACAATGCTACTATCTCTTTTCCACACTTGTGCTTCCAAATAGCACCATGATCTTCATGATAGAGAGTCTCTTGTGTTGTCACTTTCATATACTAGTGGGAATTTTTCATTATAGAACTTGGCTTGTATATTCCAATGATGGGCTTCCTCAAAATGCCCTAGGTCTTCGTGAGCAAGCGAGTTGGATGCACACCCACTTAGTTTCTTTTGTTGAGCTTTCATATATTTATAGCTCTAGTGCATACGTTGCATGGCAATCCCTACTCACTCACATTGATATCTATTGATGGGCATCTCCATAGCCCATTGATACGCCTAGTTGATGTGAGACTATCTTCTCCCTTTTTGTCCTCACAACCACCACCATATACCACCATAGTGCTATGCCCATGGCTTGCGCTCATGTATTGCGTAAGAGTTGAAAAAGTTGAAGCGCGTTAAAAAGTATGAACCAATTGCTCGGCTCGTCATCGGGGTTGTGCATGATAGGAGTATTTTGTGTCATGAAAATGAAGCATGGCCTAATTATATGATTTTGTAGGGATAAGATTTCTTTGGCTGTGCTATTTTGATAGGACATGATTATTTGATTAGTATGCTTCGAGTATTACTATTTTTTATGTTTTATAAGCTTTTATCTTGAATCATTTGGATCTGAACAATCATGCCACAATAAAGAAAATTACATTGAGAATTATGCTAGGTAGCATTCCATATCAAAAATTCTGTTTTTATCATTTACCTACTCGAGGACGAGCAGGAATTAAGCTTGGGGATGCTTGATACGTCTCCAACGTATCTATGATTTTTTATTGTTCCATGCTATTATATTACCTGTTTTGGATGTTTATGGGCTTTACTTTACACTTTTATATCATTTTTGGGACTAACCTACTAACCGGAGGCCCAGTCCGTATTGCTGTTTTTTTTTGCCTATTTCAGTGTTTCGAAGAAAAGGAATATCAAATGGAGTCCAAACAGAATGAAACCTTCGGGAGCGATCTTTTTGGAACAAACGTGATCCAGAGGACTTGGAGTGCAAGTCAAGAAGCAATCGAGGAGGCCACGAGGGTGGAGGGCGCCCCCCCCCTACTGGGCGCGCCCCCTATCTCGTGGGCCCCTTGGGAGTCCACTGACCTACTGCTTCCTCCTATGTATACCCACGTACCCCGAGAACATCAAAGGGCGACCACGAAAAACTATTTCCACCACCGTAACCTTCTATATCCGCGAGATCCCATCTTGGAGCCTTCGCCGGCGCTCCGCCGGAGGGGGAATCAACCATGGAGGGCTTCTACATCAACACCATAGCCTCTCCGATGAGTTGTGAGTAGTTCACCACAGACCTTCGGGTCCATAGTTATTAGCTAGATGGCTTCTTCTCTCTCTTTGAATCTCAATACCATGTTCTCCTTGATCTTCTTGGAGATCTATTCGATGTAACTCTTTTTGCGGTGTGTTTGTCGAGATCCAATGAATTATGGGTTTATGATCAAGTTTATCTATGAGAAATATTTGAATCTCCTCTGAATTATTTTATGTGTGATTAAGTTATCTTTGCAAGTCTCTTCGAATTATCAGTTTGGTTTGGCCTACTAGATTGATCTTTCTTGCAATGGGAGAAGTGCTTAGCTTTGGGTTCAATCTTGCGGTGTCCTTTCCCAGTGACAGCAGGGGCAGCAAGGCACGTATTGTATTGTTGCCATCGAGGATAAAAAGATGGGGTTTATATCATATTGCATGAGTTTATCCCTCTACATCATGTCATCTTTCTTAATGCGTTACTCTGTTCTTTATGAACTTAATACTCTAGGTGCATGCTGGATAGCGGTTGATATGTGGAGTAATAGTAGTAGATGCAGGCAGGAGTCAGTCTACTTGTCACGGACGTGATGCCTATATACATGATCATGCCTCGATAATCTCATAATTATTCGCTTTTCTATCAATTGCTCGACAGTAATTTGTTCACCCACCGTAATACTTATGCTATCTTGAGAGAAGCCACTAGTGAAACCTATGGCCCCCGGGTCTATCTTTTATCATATAAGCTTTCAATCTACTTCTATTTGCATCTTTACTTTTTTCTATCTATACTATAAAATACCAAAAATATATTTATCTTATCATATTATCTCTATCAGATCTCACTTGCGCAAGTGGCCGTGAAGGGATTGACAACCCCTTTATTGCGTTGGTTGCTTCTTGTTTGTTTGTGTAGGTGCGTGGGACTTTTGAGGAGCCTCCAACTGGATTGATACCTTGGTTCTCAAAAGCTGAGGGAAATACTTATGCTACTATTGCTGCATCACCCTTTCCTCTTCAAGGAAAACCAACGCAAGCTCAAGACGTAGCACCAACCAGCGCGAGATCGACTGCATAGTGGGCGGCACGCCGGCTGGTGGAGAGCCCAGCCGGGCCGGTGCCATCCGGCAACGCAGCACGGACATTGACAGCATGTTGGGAGTCAGACGCCTAGTCTAGGAGACTCCCGTGCAGAACCTACGCGCCGTGCAGGCGGCTGCAGAAGAACTTGAGAACCTGGAGGGCGAGGAACGGCGCAGCCAGATGCACTCGCTCCAGGAGCTCCTCGACAGTGCGAACACGCAGCAAGACGCGTGCAACTGTGTGGTGGAAGCCGGCCGGCAGGCCGAGAACCCGCCACCCCGCCATGAGAACGGAGCGACCTCCCGGTCCCCTAGCGGGGCGGCCGCAACCAGCGGAACCCAGAGCCAGCAGCTAGTCGTATTCGGAACTCTCGTGGTACGGTTGTGGCTGCCGGCAAGACCTTCTGAACCCGGAGGCCCAGGGCGACCACTCCGGCGTCGGCTAATCACCCGACTCTCAGCGGCCGGCTAGGCCCCCGCGAACCAGTCAGCAAGAACGACGCTCGTCGCCGGATCAAGCAGCTGGCTCAGTCCTTGGCAGTGGAGGAGGAAGACATGATTGGTCCGGCCTGCTTCGGCCCCCGCATCCGTGATGAGCCCTTCCCCAAAGGGTTCACGCTCCCTCGAGATACTCCCAAGTACACTGGCTCCGTGAAGTCGGAGGACTGGCTGATCCACTAAGCCACAACCGTCAGCATAGCAAACGGCAACAAGCGCGTTGCCGTGAAGTATGTTTCGCTCATGCTCCAGGGAACGACCCGGACATGGCTGAACAGCCTCAAGCCCAACAGCATCAACACCTGGCTGGATTTCAGTGATGTCTTATCCGCAACTTCACCAGCGCCTACAAGTGTCCCCCCAAGCCTCGCCAGGTCTCCATGTGCGTCCAGGGCCCAACCGAGTCAATGCATGACTACCTGACGCGCTGGGCCGAGTTGCCCAACTCCTGCAAGGGGGTCCACGAGGTGCAGGCCATCGAGTACTTCATCGCCAAGTGCATATAGGACACCCTGCTCAAGCACAAGCTTCTATGCAATGAGCCGGCCACATTGGATGAGCTTCTGGTTGTGGCGGACAAGTACACCACGGTCGACTCCTCCATGAAGTCAGAGATCCGGGTTGTCGCAACCGGCAAGGTGATCCAGCCGGGTTCTCAAGCGTCGGCTGGTGATACCAACCGGCGCCAATAGCCAAACGACAACAAACGCAATGCCCAGCAGCCGGCTCCCAACAACCGCCAAGTGGCCACTTTCGAGGATCAATAGCCGGCCGGGCAACCGGCCCCAAGCGTCAGCGGGGCGGCAAGCGACACCATGGAGAAGTTGGGCATCAAGGAGAAGCAACTCCAGCCCAGCTGGACCGTCTTCCATGGCATTATCCCTGGGCTTTCCTGTTCTCCAATTAGAAAGATCAAGATTGATGTCATGTTCAGCGACAAGACACACTTCTGCCGCGAGCCCATCTGGTTTGAAGTGGTCGACTTGGACAGCCCTTACCACACGCTCTTGGTCCGGCCTATGCTGGCCAAGTTCATGATGGTCCCGCACTACGCGTACCTGAAGGCCAAGATGCCGGGTCCCAAGGGCATCATCACCATTGCCGGCGAATACAAGAAATCGCTAGTGTGCACTGCCGCCAACTCTCGGTTGGCCGAGTCCCTTGTCATCGCTGAAGAGAAGCGCCTCCTTGACCGGGTGGTGGCCATGGCCAGCAAGCATCCGGAAATGCCCACTAACCCCAAGGATGTTGAAGGTGAGGCCTCCTTCCAGCCGGCCAGGGAAACCAAGAGGATCATCTTGGACCCGGCGCACCCAAAGAAGTTCGTTGTCATAGGGTCAAACCTAGGCAGGAAATAGGAAAGCGAGCTCGTCGACTTCCTCCGTGAGAATCGGGATATCTTTGCATGGTCCCCCAAAGACATGTCGGGTGTTCCGAAGGATTTCGCCGAGCACAAGCTGCATGTGAGGCCGAATGCTAAATCAGTCCAGCAACCCCTCTGCCGCCTATCGAGAAGGATCATTGGTGAAGAAATCGCCCGGCTTCCGGCAGCCGGCTTCATCATTGATGTGTTCTACCCGGACTGGCTTGCCAACCCAATCCTCATTTTGAAGAAAAACAACAAGTGGTGCATGTGTATCGACTACACAAGCCTCAACAAAGTCTGCCCCAAGGATCCGTTTGCCTTGCCTCAGATCAATCAGGTGATAGACTCCACGGCCGGCTGCGAGATGTCCTTCCTGGACACCTACTCCGGCTACCACCAGATCAAGCTGGACCCGGCCGACCGCTTAAATACCGCCTTCATCACCCTTTTCAGCACCTTCTGCTACATCATGATGACGCTCGGCTTGAGGAATGTCGGCGCCACCTTTCAGCGCTGCATGCAGAAGTGCCTCCTGAAGCAACTTGGTCGGAACACCCATGTCTATGTGGATGACATAGTGGTGAAGACGGAGAAGTGCGGCACCCTTATGGAGGATCTCAAGGATACCTTCGATAACTTGCGCCGTGTCCAGATCAAGCTCAACCCAGAGAAGTGCGTCTTCGGAGTACCAGTCGGCCAGCTCCTTGTCTTCCTTGTTTTTGAGCATGGGACCGAGTGCAACCCCATGAAGATTAAGGCAATCGAGCGGATGGAGAAACCCACCAAGCTGCGTGACGTCCAAAAGTTCACCGGGTGCCTAGAATCCCTCAGTCGGTTCATCAGACGGCTGGGCGAGAAGGGCCTCCCCCTGTACCAGATTATGAAGAAAACCACTTGCTTCGAGTGGACCGACCAGGCGGACGAAGCTTTCCTCCAGCTCAAGCGTGTGATGTCCACGCCGCCTGTCCTGACCGCTCCGGCTGCCAAGGAACCCATGCTCCTCTACATTGCCGCCACCAACCAAGTTGTCAGCACGGTGATCGTCGTCGAGCGCGCAGAAGTTGGCAAGGCACAGTCCAGAGGCCGGTCTATTACCTGAGCGAGGTGTTGTCCGCCTCTAAGCAAAACTACCCCCACTACCAGAAGATGTGCTATGGCATGTACTTTGCCGCCAAGAAGTTGAAGCAGTACTTCCAGGAGCACTCCATCACGGTTGTCTGCACCGCCCCTTGCCGAGATCATGGGAAACCGAGATGCCTAGAGCCGGGTGGCCAAGTGGGTCATCGAGCTGGCTCCCCACACCATCCTCTACCAGCCCCGCACCGCCATCAAGTCCAAAGCACTGGCCGACTTCCTTGTTGACTGGGCCGAGACCTAGTACCTGCCACCAGCGCCGGATTCCATGCATTGGCGGATGCACTTCGACGGCTCGAAGATGCGGGTTGGTCTGGGAGTCGGCATCATCCTCACCTTCCCCAAAGGCGACAAGCTGAAGTACACACTGCAAATCCACTTCACCGCCTCCAACAACGTAGTCGAGTATGAGGCGCTCTTCTACGGGTTCCGACTGGCCAAGGAGACCAGCATCCGCCGCATTCTGTGCTACGATGACTCAGACATTGTGGTCTAGCAGTCTTCTAGCGACTGGGGCGCCAAGGATGCCAACATGGCGAGCTACTGCTTCCTCGTCCAGCAGATGAGCGGGCACTTCGATGAGTGCGAGTTCATCCATGTACCATGGGCCGACAGCGAAGAAGCCGACACCCTAGCATGTATTGGCTTCACCCGGCACGCCATTCCAGCCGGCGTCTCCCTCGAGTTCCTACGCAAGCCATCTATCAAGCCTTCGCCGAAATCAAAGTCCATTTTCGTGCCGGCTGAGCCTCCAGCAGCCGGATCCGGCTCAAGACTTCAGCAGTCGGCTCGGGGACTTCTGCACGCGGCCCGGGGGCTGCAGCACCTGCACCCGGCCCATGGACTCTAGCACCCGGCCCGAGGACTGCTGCAGTCAGCCCGGGAACTTCATCGACGCCACCAGGAGCGGCCGACTCCAGCCCGCCGCCTCCCAACCCAGCCACCCTAGTGCTAGTTGCCGTCATGGTGGTGGTGGAAGCTCTGTCTTGGGCGCAGCCCATCCGCGACTTTCTGGTGAGCAGCGTGCTACCAGCCAACGAAGTGTTGGCCCGATAGATCCAACATCGGGCGGGTGCCTACACCATCATCAATGGAGAGCTCGCCAGGCACAGCGTGACTGGCGTCTTCCAGCATTGCATAGAGCCAGAGAAGGGCATGGCCATCCTCAGGGACATCCATCAAGGCGAATGTGGCCATCCTGTCGCCTCCGGATCTCTTGTGGCCAAAGCCTTCTGCCACGGATTCTTCTGGCCGACTGCTTTGGACGATACCAAGGAGTTGGTCCAGAAGTGCAAGGGGTGCCAGAAGTTCAGCACCAAGCAACACCAGCCGGCCTCCGCCCTCAAGACCATCCCCATTACTTGGTCGTTTGCAGTATGGGGTTTGGACATAGTGAGCCCGTTCAAGACAGCACGCGGCGGCATGACCCATCGGCTGGTCACCATGGACAAGTTCACGAAGTGGATCAAAGCCAAGCCGATCAAGAAGCTAAACGGCCCGACAACGGTACGAACTTCGCCAAAAGGCACCTTGGCCTGTTTCTGCGTGACTCGGGGCATCCGACTTGACCTCGCGTTGGTTGCTCACCTGCAGTCAAACGGCCAGGTGGAGCGAGCAAACGACCTCATCCTGTCCGGCATCAAGCCACGGCTTGTCGAACCACTGGAGCGCTTGGCCGGCTGCTGGATCGAGGAGCTGTCGGCCGTCCTTTGGAGTCTTCGGACCATGCCCAATAGATCAACCGGCTTCACTCCCTTCTTCCTCGTGTACGGGGCCAAGTCCATCATCCCAATGGATATCGAGTTTGACTCGCCTAGCGTCACCATGTACATGGAGGCGGACGAAAAGGAGGCACAAGAAGACGGCATCGACCTGCTCGAAGAGGCCCGCTGCTAGCACACAGCTGGTCCGCCATCTGCCAGCAAAGCTTGCGCCGCTACCACAACAAGAAGATCAAGCCGCGTGTCTTCTGCGAAGGCGACCTTGTGCTCCGCCTGATCCAGTGATCAGCTGGCCAGCACAATCTCGCTGCTCCTTGGGAAGGTCCCTTCATCATCAGCAAGGCCCTGAGCAACGACTCATACTACCTCGTCGACGCACAAAAGCCCAGGGCACGCAAGAGAAGCGCAGCTGGCAAAGAGATGGAGCGACCGTGGAACGCGAACCTCCTTCGTCTGTTTTACAGTTGATTCAGTGTATGTACCACGCTATCTTTTGTACTCCCTCCATCCCAAAATTCTTGTCTTAGATTTGTCTAGATACGGATGTATCTAACACTAAAACGTAACTAGATACATCCGTATTTAGACAAATTTAAGACAAGAATTTTGGGACGGAGGGAGTATTAAGCAAAGATGTCAGGTACCTTGAGGCGCACTCGGGGGCTACCTTTTTATCTATATGATAAGCTTCTCCCATGATTTGAGTTTTTATTCTCTCGCCCCGTCCGGGTCCGATCAGCCGGCCCGGGGGCTCGCCGCCTTGGCCTAAGTTGGTACCATCCGAAGTCGGATCAGTAGTGTGCCGAAGCCAAAGCCCTTTCTTCGCTCCAGCCACAACTCGTAGCGCGACTGTCCAGCTAGCAAGAGCTAAAGGCCGGAAACGTTGTCCACATGAAAAAAGACTAAGGAAGAATACTGATTCTAGCCAAACCGGCCTTTCGCCTTCCTCGACCGGCTGCTCAGTAGCCAGCAGGCCGGCTTCTCGTTCGACTAGCTACGCTCTAAGTGGCTGAAGTAAGTTGCCCGTTCTAAACGGCCAAGTCCCTGACCCAGCCACAGACTGCAGACGGCTGTCCGGCTGGTAGGGCGGCGAACAAGACAAAGGAGCAAGCCAAAAAAGCAAAGGCAAAATCAGGTTAGAACCCGACAACACATGCAAACATGTGGGGAATTTAAACTTATTTACATTGCAAAAAGGCCCAAGGCCAGCATTCATCAGAGTTTAAAATACACCCCAGTGGGTGGAACTGTGCATAACTGACAATGTACAAGACAGAAAAACTTAAAAAGATAAAGGCCGCTTAGGCTGAAGGCTCCACGGGTTGCCCGGACAGGTCGGCGTCGGTTGTAGCTTCGGCTGGCGAGGCCTCCAGCTGCTGGGTCTCGGCCTGGTCATTGGCGGTGGCCGATGTGGTCTCCGGCTGTTTGCTCGCGGGGGCCGGGTCGGCCCGAGCCTGGCTGGTCGCTCCGCCGTCTGGTGTGACGCCGCCACCTTCCTCGTCCTCGTCCTCCTCGCCAACTTCATCGATGGAGGCGATCTCCTTCGTCGAGTCCTCCCCATTGTCCTGGTTTAGCCCGAACCAGGACGGGGGAACCTCGGTGCCATTTTCCGCACGCTCCAGGATGAAGACGCTAACGTCGGTGTACTCGGCGAGGGCTGACACGCAGATGGCGATCTCCTCGCGCTCCAGCGCCAACTCCGGTGCCTCCTCCTGGCGGGAAGTGGCCAGCCGTGCCAGACGCATGCCTGGATACCACGCCTTGATGAATTCCAGCGCCTTCGTAGCACCGGCCTGCGCCGCGGAGCCTTTCCAAGCCTCGAGCCGCTCCCACGCCGCCTCCAGCCAGTCGGCCGTCCGGCTGGGAGTTTAAGGGATCGTTGCACCCGGCCGGAGCCCCTCCAAGACCAGAGACCCGGGGTGTTGAAGCCGGTGAAGTAGGTGGCATGTCGGCTCAAGGCGGCGCATCTTGACAGCCATCAGGAGCTCGCCCAAGTTCCTGGGCTGGTTTGGTTCAATCTCTGCACCCTCGCTCCTCCGCTGTTCGCGCCGTTCTTCGATCGCCTGGACGACGACAACGGAGTAGCCCGGGAGGTACTCTGTTCAAAGAAGACAAAAAGAGTTAGAAGCCGTCTTCCACTAATAGCCGGCAACTAACCAGTCGGTGAAGAAAGAAGACATACCTTCAAGCATGTCATCAATTACTGAGTAGCCGCCCGACAGGTGCTTCTCCTCGGCCTAGCTCGAGCGCTGGGACTCGAACTCGGCCTTGAGGTGCTCCTCCTCAGCCTTCAGAAGCCGGACCTGCTCCACGTGTCGGATTGCCTGGTCTGCCAGCTCCATCTCGAGCCGGCCGTGCACCGTGGCCGCCTGGCTGCGTTCCAGCTCCTCAGCCTGGAGCTGGCTCTCGAGCTCCTGCACGCGGGTCCTCAGCCAGGCGGCAGCCTCTACAAAAGCAAGCAAGAATCGTCAACATCTACATCAATGAAAACAAGAAGTTGCCGGAGAAGATCTGGCCCGACTGCTCAGCAGTCGGCCCAAATCTCGGGGGCTACACCCAGTGGGTGCGCTTGCGCACCCCCACTGAAAGTCGGCTTACATACCTCGGCTCTGGTTCAACTCGGAAGTCCGGGTGGAGAGCGTCCGGTTCTAAGTGTTGTAGGCGGCCGCTCGCATGTTGTGGTAGCCATGCAACAAGAGAAACATTTCGACAATCAGAAGCACGCCATTAAGTTCCAACTCGTCGGCTCAGCAGCTAGCTTGGAACTCGAGGGCTACACCCAGTGGGTGTGCTGGCGCGCCCAACTGAAGATCCCAAAAGAAAACAAAGCAAGACAAAAGCATACCCGGACGGACGTCCGCATCGCCGGCTTCTCTTCCCTCGCCCTCTGGAGAGTGGCGTTGTGGGCAGAGAACTTGTCCAGCACGTCCTGCACTGCGAGGTTCAGGGTGGCCGAGCCGGCCCCCGCTATCCAGCCCGGAGTGGCAGCGCTTGTCGCCCCGGCATTGGTCCCATGTGAGCTCGAAGCCCCAGCTTCCCCGGCGTCGGCTCAGAAATCGCTCGCCCCGAGCACAGGCGCAAGGAAGTGCGTGTTACCACGATCTGGCTCGGCGCCAACCCAGTGCCGGCCTGCGGCACCTCCGGCCCTCTAGGTTGTCCATCTCCTCGCCCTTTATCCCCGCGCGCGCTGAACCTCCTCCGACTCCGGGATGGCGGCATCGACAACCACCTGCTCCGGCGCCGACTGGTTGGCACCGGCTGTCCTACTCGGCGTCCGGCTCTCCCCCACCTGCACCTCTGGCTGCTCGAGATTGGTGGTCTCCGGGACTCCGCCACCAGCCGGATCCTCCGCGGCCTTGGCGTCGGCCTCCGCCTGCACCTTGGTCGACGCCTCCGCATGCGCCTTCGTCCTGGCCTGGCCTCCACCTGTGCTGCCTCGGCCGCCTGGGCGTTGGCCTGTCCCTTCTCCGTGGCCTTCCTCTCCTCGCACGCCTCCTGTGCGTTCCTTTCCGTCGCCTCCTGGAGGGCGGCGGCTGGATCCACGCGCCGGGCCTCCTCAAATCCGCTCGCTGACCCAGTCGGCAAAGCGGATGGAGCTCGTGTAGTGGCATTGGGCGCCCTACTCAGCAAGAGAACAAAAATGAGAGATTCCCCAAGAGAAAGAAAAAAATATGAAGACTGTGCAACCATCGCACTCACCCAGATACGAACGGTAGCGGCTTAGGAGCCTTCCGGGTGGCGGCCACCTTCACGGCCTCATGCCGCTTGGTCGCAGCCGCCTGCTTGGCCTTCTTTGCCATCCCCTCAGGGCGGCGCTTGTGCGCACCGAGTGCGGCAGATGGCGTCGAAGCGTCGGCTCCCATCCTCGCGGCTCGTTTAGGGCGGTGCCCCCTCATCATCTTCGTCATCATCCGGCTAGGACCGGACGTCGCCGTATCCTCCTATGCCGCCTCCCGAAGATCCACCCGCTCCAGCGCCGCCTCCTCTAGTGGCGTCATCCTCGCATCCGTCATCTAAGGTGGCCGCCCAAGCTCAGGGGCACCCACGTCACTCGCCTCGCGGTCCAACATCCATTGATGGCCCGGATCTGGCGCGCCTTGGCCCGGGAAGCGCTGCCATGCGGCCAGGTGGTCAGGTAGGATAAAAAGTATTGCACGGGCGAAGAAGGCGGACCAGATACTCACCGGTGGTGGGTTGGCGCACCTGTACGGCTCCTTGCCGAAGTGCGAGTCGGTCTCGCTGTGTTTGCTGTTGGAGAAGTAGTTGACATGTCGGACCACTTCGATAGTCGGTAGCTCCTTCATGGACATCCGGCATGGGTCCCGATGGCCACTCATCTCACAGATCATGTGCGGCCGAAATTGGAGAGGCGAAACCCAGCGGTGGATAAAGGCAGCCAATAAGTTGGCCAGCTTGAGGCCCTTTGAGTCCGTCATCTCTTGAAGCCATTCGAGGACATTGGTGATGAGAGCTGGCAACTGTTTGGGGGGTTGCTGGCCCCAGTTGTTCTGCTATCCAGCAGGCGGACCGATCGCGAAAGCCGATAAGTTGACGTTTGTCAGGTGGAGATTCTGGACATAGAAGTATGACTTCTGCCAGAGCTTCGTCGACTCCAGCATGGCGATGGCCGGGAAGCGGGTCCCGGAGCCGGTGCGCTGCATGGCGATGCATGCCCCGCATTGAGCCGGCCCGCCCTTCGCTTGGGTGCCCTACTTAAGGTAGAAGAACCTGTCGCACAACTCGAGTGTGGGCAACACCCTGAGGTAGCCTTCGCAGAAGGTCACGAAGGTGGACAGCAGCACTACGGTGTTGGGATGAGATGGTGTGGTTGAAGATGGTAGAAGTCGAGGAAGGAGTGAAGGAAGCTGCCAACGGGCAGGGCAATGCCCCTGAGAAAGTGGGTCCTGAAGACGACAAACTCGCCGGCCTGCGGTGCCGGCGTGATCTCCGGCTCGTTGGGAAGGCGCACCCCCAAGACCCCTTAATGGGGAAGTCTCTGGGTCTCGGGGAGGAACTCGATGTGCCCCTCGTGATGAGGACATCAATACCATTGTTACACCCACAGCCCCTACTGTTACATATACTGGACCAATTACTAGAGCTCGCGCACGCCAATTAAATTATCAGGTACTTTTGTTTCTTGGTAATGATTCTAATGTTCATGAGAATATGATGCTGCCTAAATTGGATACATTTGTTTTGCTTACAAATGAAGGGGCTAGCTTGGAGAAGGATGAACATTGGAGCAAGAACAAGCATGGAGATGATGGCATGCGCAAGGGGAACAAGAACCGAGTTACAAGTGATGATTTCAGGACTTTGAAGCCACCATAATGAGTGCATGAAGCCTTGGACGAAATATACAAGATGCCACTTCATAAATTTCGTCCAGAGGCTATTCTAGGTGCTGCTTCACCTTATTATTGGGCCAGGCCCATGTAATTTCGAAATACATAAGTATAGTCTATTTTTAGAGTCCGTATGTCTGGGGAAACAAGAGATAGGGTTAGTTTCGGACCCCTCCACCAAGGGCCACGAAATTCACCCCCTCTTCCTCCATATATACAGCCCTTAGGGCACCGTTTAGACTTTGGGTTTTGTTTAGATTAAAGTTCACCATAGCTGCAACTTCGCGTACTTCGTTTGTGTTCAACGACCAGACAAAGACGTCTCAGAACCCCACCTTGATCAATAAAGCTTTCATCTTATATTCGCAATATCCAGATTGCAATCTCAGTTTCTTGCTTGTTCTTTGTTTGCTCGCAGGAAACAGACCCTCGTGGTCAGGTTGATCGTGCTCTGGCGTGGTCAATAACCTCTCGGAGTTGGTTTACCGATTGCTAAGGCGCGACGTCCTCGCATGTTCGTAGTCGGATCATCAAAGTCGATTTCCACCAAAGCGATATCCATCATCTCATCGAAAGATGGGACACCTTTGCCTCTATCAAGTGGTATCAGATTTCTAGGTTGCTCGGTGAGATTTTATAGTTTTTCATAGTTTAGATCGAGTCTGTTCTTCATACCTACAGTCCACGAAAAAGCCAAAAAAAATTTAGGGTTAGTTCATCATATCCGAACCAGTCTGAGCCATTGCATAGTCTTTTCAGTATTTTGCTTTGTTGAATTTTCGGTTGCATCGTCATGTCTAGTTGCTGGTCTTAGTGTCTAGTCTTTTAGAGTTTTGAGTTCTGTTCACGGGTCTTCACGCCGCCGCCGCACCATCATCATTCGCTGCCATATACCACCACCACACCAGATACGTCGTTCCTGCCATCTACCATCCCGCTTATCCGCCACCGCTCCGAGTCCATATACCAACACCGATCCGAGTCCATATACCACCATCGACCCACATCCATATACTACCACCACTCCGAGTCCATCTCATACTAGGTTAACTTTCGAGATCCATCTATTTCCAGATTTGTGTTTTCCTTGTCTGAGTAGGTTTCGGATTCCAGCAATCTTTTGCCGTCCGTAGAAGAGGTTCGTTTCCAAAAAAAAAGTGTCCGGAAACCACCCTCCGTTTAGGCCCAAAAATTTCCAAAAACGCACTGGACAAAAAAAATTCTGCCTATCCTATTTTTAGGTGTTTCTAAGCGTATTGAGACAGTCGCCGTTATAGAAAGTTTTTTTTGACCCGTTTCCAGTTTTTGGGTCCGGGCAGTCGAAAAAAAATGGTTGAAAAAATTTCATGCCTATCCTATTATCTTGACTTGGGAAGAGTTTTGAGACACTCGCCATTATAGTGATTTTCGGGAAAAAAAAAGAGGAGCGCAAAAACAAGAACGAAAAAAATTCGAGAGTGTGCTTCTCCCTTGTTTACGTGCAGCGCTGAGATTTTGTTAGTGTTCTAGGCTCGCGTCTCTAGTACGGTCTAGCCTAGGACCAGCACAGTACCGTCGTTGAGCGTTTATTCAACTTTGCATCTCTGAATTGATTATTGCTGATCCTTTTTGCTACCATATTATAAGCCTTCCCAGCTCCACATACATCTACGTCGTGTGTTGACTCTCCCTAGTAATCGCTCTATCCAAGCTTTGAGAGTTTTGACTACAACGGTTGCCAATCACCGCCTGCTGCTGGGTAAGAACCGGTAAGAATTTGAGTTTTGCTTGACGGATTTGTGACACCCACCACCACTACTTGTTAGTAGTCTGTAGGATCATATTCTTATGTGTTTCTATTGCTGCTAACCATGCCAGGATCACAAGCCGACGAGATTGACTGGGAGAACTTAACGAACAAGGAGCTTCATGATAAGTTTCAGCAAATGATGACTGAACAGGTGCAAGATGTGTTGAACAATTTTGAAGAGGCCATGGAGAAGATCACTGGCCTTGAGAAGACGTTCGAAACAAAGCTCGATAACAGATTTAATGAACTGCTTGCGTGTCTTCCACCACCGGCTGCACCTGTCGCACCTCTGCAACAACAACAACAACAACGACTACCTCCACATCGTGAAACAGCCCTCCGCCGAGCGAACCGTGTTCCTCTTCAGCCTGGCCAAACTGTTGGTGCTGCTGTTGATAATTCTGTGTCTCCTGCTGCTGATGGGGAGGAGGATGATTATGCGGGAGATTATGAGGATGAGGTTGATCAAAATCAGAAATACGTGCAACCACCAGGTCGTCCACATGCAAATAATGGCAATGTTAGGGCTTCCCCTTAGGTACGAGATCATGACCATCTCCCTAAACTGAAATTGTATATTCCATCATTTGAGGGTAGATATGTTTCTGATATATATCTTACTTGGGAGTTAGAAACTGAACAACGATTTACATGTCTACAATATCCTGAGGAGAGACGTGTTCCTGCTGCTGTTTGTACTTTCACTCGTTTTGCATGTGTTTTGTGGTCTGAACATTGTAGATTATATCCTGTTCCAGCTACTTGGCTGCTTTGAAAACTGCTATGCGTACACGTTGGGTTCCACCATATTATCAACGTGAATTGCTTCAAAAATTGCAGCGTTTGAGACAAGGAAAAAATTCTGTAGAAGAATATTATCAGGAATTACAAACTGGCATGATTAGATGTGGTATTGTTGAGGAGAATGAACCTATGCTTGCACGTTTTATGGGTGGATTGAATAGAGAGATTTAGACCATTCTAGAGTATAAGGAGTATACTAATATCACTCGTTTATTCCATCTTGCTTGTAAAGCTGAACATGAAGTGCAGGATCGACAAGCATTGGCACGAACTAACTTTTCTGCAGGTCGACCTTCATCATGGACACCGCGTGTATCTTCTACTTCCACTGCACCAGCACCTCCATTAGGTGCCACCTCCAGCCGTGATACAAGAAGGCAGGCACAACTACCACTATATGCCAAGAGCGCACCTGCCGGGCCTACAAAGAGCTCTTCTTCTTCCATGGCATCAACTGGGCACACAAGTGATATTATTTGTCGTCGGTGTAAGGGAATAGGTCATTATGTGAGAGAATGCAAATCTCAGCATGTGATGATTGCAACTGAGGATGGTGGGTATGAGTCCGCTAGTGACTATGATGAGGAGACGTTGGCTCTTATTACACGTGAAGAACACGGTGGAAATGATTCTGATCATGAGACGCAATACATGGCTCCTGAAGACGCTGACAGGTATGAATGTTTAGTTGCTCAACATGTTTTGAGTGTGCAGGTCACACAAGCTGAGCAAAATCAGAGGCATAATTTGTTCCATACAAAGGGAGTTGTGAAGGAACGTTCTGTGCGCGTCATCATAGACAGAGGGAGCTGCAACAACTTGGCTAGCATGGAGATGGTGGAGAAGCTCTCTCTCACCACAAGACCACATCCACATCCTTACTACACCCAATGGTTCAACAACAGCGGCAAGGTTAAGGTAACACGTACTGTTCGTGTGCATTTTAGTATCTCTACATATGCTGATTATGTTGATTGTGATGTGGTACCTATGCAAGCATGTTCCTTATTACTTGGCCGACCATGGCAATTTGATAAAAATTCTGTCCACCATGGTAGAAACAATCAATATACTCTTGTTCATAAGGATAAAAATATTACTTTGCTTCCTATGACTCCTGATTCCATTTTGAAAGATGATATTAATAGAGCTAATAAAGCAAAACAGGAGAAGAATAAGAGTGAAAATCAGATTGTGGCAAAAGAATTTGAGCAACAAATGAAGCCTAATAATAAACCATCTAGTGTTGCTTCTGAAATTAAATTGAAAAGTGCATGTTTACTTGCCACTAAATCTGATATTGATGAGCTAGATTTTAGCAAATCTGTTTGCTATGCTTTTGTGTGCAAAGAGGCATTATTTTCATTCGAGGACGTGCCTTCCTCTTTGCCCCCTGCTGTCACTAACATTTTGCAGGAGTTCGCTGACGTCTTCCCACAAGACGTGCCACCGGGATTACCACCTATTCGAGGGATTGAACATCAAATTGACTTAATTCCCGGTGCATCGCTACCCAACCGTGCACCATACCGTACCAATCCAGAGGAGACGAAGGAGATTATGCGTCAAGTACAAGAGCTTCTCGACAAAGGTTATATACGCGAATCCCTTAGTCCTTGTGCTGTTCCTATTATTTTAGTGCCGAAAAAGGATGGTACATCGCGTATGTGTGTTGATTGTAGAGGCATTAATAATATTACTATTCGTTATCGTCATCCTATTCCTAGGCTAGATGATATGCTTGATGAATTGAGTGGCTCTACAATATTCTCCAAAGTTGATTTGCGTAGTGGATACCATCAAATTCGTATGAAATTGGGGGATGAATGGAAAACAGCATTTAAAACTAAGTTTGGATTATATGAGTGGTTAGTCATGCCTTTTGGGTTAACTAATGCACCTAGTACTTTCATGAGATTAATGAACGAAGTTTTACGTGCTTTCATTGGACGATTTGTGGTAGTTTACTTTGATGACATATTGATTTATAGCAGAACTTTGGAGGAACATTTGGAACATTTACGTGCTGTTTTTATTGCTCTACGTGATGCACGTTTGTTTGGTAACCTTGGGAAGTGCACCTTTTGCACCGACCGAGTGTCTTTTCTTGGCTACGTTGTTACTCCACAGGGAATTGAAGTTGATAAAGCCAAGATTGAAGCTATTGAGAGTTGGCCGCAGCCCAAAACGGTCACACAAGTGAGGAGTTTTCTTGGCCTTGCTGGATTCTATAGGCGTTTTGTGAGAGATTTCAGCACCATTGCTGCACCTCTCAATGAGCTTACAAAGAAGGATGTGCCTTTTGTTTGGGGTACCGCACAGGAAGAAGCCTTCACGGTATTGAAAGATAAGTTGACACATGCTCCTTTACTCCAACTTCCTGATTTTAATAAGACTTTTGAGCTTGAATGTGATGCTAGTGGAATTGGATTAGGAGGTGTGTTATTACAAGATGGCAAACCTGTTGCATATTTTTTTGAAAAATTGAGTGGGCCTAGTCTGAATTATTCTACTTATGATAAAGAATTATATGCTCTTGTTCGCACTTTAGAGACATGGCAACATTATTTATGGCCCAAAGAATTTGTTATACATTCTGATCATGAATCTTTGAAACATATTAAAAGTCAAGCTAAACTGAATCGTAGACATGCTAAATGGGTTGAATTCATTGAGACTTTCCCTTATGTTATTAAACACAAGAAGGGTAAAGAAAATGTTATTGCTGATGCATTGTCTCGTCGCTATACTATGCTTTCACAACTTGACTTCAAAATATTTGGTTTGGAGACCATCAAAGATCAATATGTGCATGATGCTGATTTTAAAGATGTATTGCAGAATTGTAAAGAAGGGAGAACATGGAACAAGTTCGTCGTTAATGATGGATTTGTGTTTCGTGCTAACAAGCTATGCATTCCAGCTAGCTCTGTTCGTCTTTTGTTGTTGCAGGAGGCGCATGGAGGAGGATTAATGGGACACTTTGGCGTGAAGAAGACGGAGGACGTACTTGCTACACATTTCTTTTGGCCAAAGATGAGACGGGATGTTGAGCGTTTTATTGCTCGCTGCACTACATGTCAAAAAGCTAAGTCACGACTCAATCCTCATGGTTTATATATGCCTTTGCCTGTACCTAGTGTTCCTTGGGAGGATATATCTATGGACTTTGTTTTAGGTTTACCTCGAACAAAGAAGGGGAGGGATAGCATATTTGTTGTCGTGGATAGATTCTCGAAAATGGCACACTTTATACCATGTCATAAAAGCGATGATGCCGTTAATGTTGCTGATTTGTTCTTTCGTGAAATTATTCGCTTGCATGGTGTGCCCAATACTATTGTTTCAGATCGTGATACTAAATTTCTTAGCCACTTTTGGAGATGTTTATGGGCTAAATTGGGGACTAAACTGCTTTTTAGTACTACTTGTCACCCCCAAACTGATGGACAAACTGAAGTAGTCAATAGAACATTGTCTACTATGCTTAGGGCTGTTTTGAAGAATAATAAGAAAATGTGGGAAGAATGCTTGCCTCATATTGAATTTGCTTATAATCGTTCATTGCATTCTACTACTAAGATGTGCCCTTTTGAAATTGTGTATGGTTTCCTACCTCGTGCACCTATTGATTTGTTGCCTCTTCCATCTTCGGAGAAGGTTAATTTTGATGCTAAACAACGTGCTGAATTGATTTTAAAAATGCATGAGTTAACTAAGGAAAACATTGAGCGTATGAATGCTAAATATAAACTTGCTGGAGATAAGGGTAGAAAACATCTTGTGTTTGCACCTGGAGATCTTGTTTGGTTACATTTGCGTAAGGATAGATTTCCTGATTTGCGCAAATCAAAGTTAATGCCACGTGCTGATGGTCCTTTTAAGGTGTTGGGGAAAATAAATGATAATGCATATAAACTTCAGCTGCCTGCAGATTTTGGGGTTAGTCCCACTTTTAACATTGCAGATTTGAAGCCTTATTTTGGTGAGGAAGATGAGCTTCCGTCGAGGACGACTTCATTTCAAGAAGGGGAGGATGATGAGGACATCAATACCATTGTTACACCCACAGCCCCTACTGTTACATATACTGGACCAATTACTAGAGCTCGCGCACGCCAATTAAATTATCAGGTACTTTCATTTCTTGGTAATGATTCTAATGTTCATGAGAATATGATGCTGCCTAAATTGGATACATTTGTTTTGCTTACAAATGAAGGGGCTAGCTTGGAGAAGGATGAACATTGGAGCAAGAACAAGCATGGAGATGATGGCATGCGCAAGGGGAACAAGAACCGAGTTACAAGTGATGATATCAGGACTTTGAAGCCACCATAATGAGTGCATGAAGCCTTGGACGAAATATAAAAGATGTCACTTCATAAATTTCGTCCAGAGGCTATTCTAGGTGCTGCGTCACCTTATTATTGGGCCAGGCCCATGTAATTTCGAAATACATAAGTATAGGCTATTTTTAGAGTCCGTATGTGTGGGGAAACAAGAGACAGGGTTAGTTTCGGACCCCTCCACCAAGGGCCACGAAATTCACCCCCTCTTCCTCCATATATACAGCCCTTAGGGCACCGTTTAGACTTTGGGTTTTGTTTAGATTAAAGTTCGTCATAGCTGCAACTTCGCGTACTTCGTTTGTGTTCAACGACCAGACAAAGACGTCTCAGAACCCCATCTTGATCAATAAAGCTTTCATCTTATATTCGCAATATCCAGATTGCAATCTCAGTTTCTTGCTTCTTCTTTGTTTGCTCGCAGGAAACAGACCCTCGTGGTCAGGTTGATCGTGCTCCGACGTGGTCAATAACCTCTCGAAGTTGGTTTAGCGATTGCTAAGGCGCGACGTCCTCGCATGTTCGTAGTTGGATCGTCAAAGTCGATTTCCACCAAAGCGATATCCATCATCTCAAGAAAGACGGGACACCTTTGCCTCTATCACCTCGTGCACATTGGAGCCGTCCCACTCGCTCCTCCCCATGGCTTGGGGCAGCTCGACGGCGGCTCGGTGAAGCGGGACGAAGATGGCGTCGCAGCAGCGCTCCGGTAGCGTGAGTCGCGGCATCGCAGCAGTGGCAAGGAAGTAGAAGGCAAGGAAGAAGAAGAAGATGGAGGGGCGCGCGTGCGTTCGGCCGCCCCCCTCCTCCCCTATTTATAGGGCGTCAGTGACAAAGCCGAGGCGACGCGACGTGGGGGCGTGGGATTAACTGCGCCCACTCCTCGCACGCCCCCACAAATCCCGCGCCGTAATGGCGCACTTAATCCGCCCCGGAAGGGCAACCACCCACCTCGGCCACGACAGATCTGCGCATGTGTCAAGGCCGTGTAGTGGTGGGCCCGGGCCTACGGCGATGTCCAGTCGCGCGCGTGGGCTGGCAGGCCAGCCTGGCCTGCTGGCGCCGCGTGGTGCTCGAGTGACGGGCGGCGCCTCCCCAGCGCCCGCCACGCCGATTCAAATTCCTACATGCGGTAGCCTCAGCCGCGGCCGGCTCCTAGCACACAACTTCTCCCAGTCGGACGAAGCAAAGGTGTAGGATCCCTCAAAGGGGAAACTGCTGAGGCACTCCAGTTGCCATCCGTAGCGCCTCACCAGCTTCGGGGACTACTTCGGGGGGGGTAAACCCTGGGTAGCCTCATCCGCACGCAAAGATATTTCAAGACATCGGGGCTAGCTAAGCCCCTCGTGCAGAATGGTCGCACGGCCGGCTTCCAGAGCTGGCTGGTGCCACGCGGCCGGCCTCCAAAAGACGGCGTGCTCCAAGAAGGCGGCTAGGGCATAGGCCGGCCTCCAGCAGGCGGTCCGTCACTTCCCTCGGAGTCTGCACTCAACCACTACGACAAGACGGATTATGGCAACAGTGCCACCTGCTCCCCTCGAATCCCGGCGGGGTATGGCTACAGTGGGCGCTGACCAGACGGCCACCAACCCACCTGACGGAGCACTATAGCCATACGTCTCCTGACGCCGCCCTCGTCAGCACAAATGGTGCTACAACAAAAAGCAATCAGAGGGGCCCGCAGGCGGCGGGCCTTACCTGTCGGCCGGATTCTCGGCAGCCGGCGGGACCCTCCAGAGGCGGGCCCCAATAGTCGGCGGAGAACCCGGTGACCCTAGACACTGACACCCGGGTCCTACACCCGGTCGTATTACCATTGTACCCCTGGGTGGTTGGCCTATAAAACCCCCCAAGGCTCACCCATGCAAAGGGTTCACCTTAGTTCAGCCCACACACCATAGCTAGGTGAAGAGAGCTAGCCTGCCCTTCTTCCTCCTCTAGCAACACAGCTCAAGGAGCAACCTTGTACTCATATTGATCATAGTCATCATGTGGAGACCCTGCAGAGCAGGACTAGGGGTGTTATCTCTTCGAAGAGCCCTGAACCTGGGTACGTCTCGTGTCCGATCGAGCTCGTGCTGACTCCCACTTCTAGGACCCGACGACGTCCTCCTGGGCCCATCCATGAAGCCACTTCTAGGACCCGACGACGTCCTCCTGGGCCCATCCATGAAGCCACTCCTTGGCATCTAACGAGAGGATTACCACGACAGATAAGAACGAAATCTCAAAGGGAAAACTCAATTCACAACAAGATAGAGAGGGGAAAACACCATATGATCCAACTATATTAACAAAGCCCATGATACATCAAGATCGTGACATCTCAAGAGAGAGAGAGAGAGAGAGAGAGAGAGAGAGAGAGATGAAACACATAGCTACTGGTACAAAGCCTCAGCCACGAGGGTGGACTACTCCCTCCTCATCATGGTGGCCGCCGGGATGACGAAGATGGCCACCGGTGATGATTTCCCCCTCCGGCAGGGTGCCGGAACGAGGTCTAGATTGTTTTTTCGTGGCTACCGAGGCTTGCGACAGCGGAACTTCTGATCTATCGACTCTCCTAGGGTTTTTTGGAATATTTGAGAATTTATAGGGCGAAGAGGCGCAGGTGGGCACAACCCACCTGGGCACCCCCTCTGGTCTTCTTTGGCCCAAGTTGTGTCTTCTGGCCCATGAAAATTCTCCAAAAAGTTTCGCTGCGTTTGGGATTGATTTTCTGCGATGTAAAAAACAAGCAAAAAAACAACAATTGGCATTGGGCACTGTGTCAATAGGTAGTCCCAAAAAAGATATAAAGTTGGTATAAAATGATTGTAAAACATCAAGAATGATAATATAACAGCATTAATACTTCAGAAAATATAGATGCGTTGGAGACGTGTCAGACGTCGGTCGTCCGGTGACTCGGACTTGTCGGACGTCCGGAGGTTGGCGGTCGTCCGGGCGCTGTAGAGTTGGCAACATCCGTCCTTCTGTTCGGTTGGGTGTGGACGCGTCGGACGTCCGAGGGCGCTCGGTCGCCCGGGAGCTGTAGAGTGTTGGACGTCCGGTGGCTTCCGGTCGTTCGGCCACTGTAGACTCTGCAGCTCCGTCTTCGCTTCCATGCTTCCCTCGCGGATGGTGTAGGTGTTTCTTGGCGTTTGCACTCCTCATCATCATCCGTGAAGCTCTGGCAATACCTACGCATGCACACGAGAGAAATGTCAAGTAGTATACCATCCTCGAAGGGGTCAAGTGAGCACGTGTAAAGGAGATGATTCACCTTTATGTATGTGAAGTAGATGTCGCACGTGTCACTTGCCAAACAGACTCTTGACATGATGATGTCCGTAGGATGCTCCGCATCACATCATCTTGTGCTGATTCCTGCGCCCCCTATATGTGGTAGCTGAAGATTGTACTGACGATCCTCGCATGCGGAGTAACAGCGGCGGCAATTCATCGATTTCTAAAGTGGCGGTGGGGCGTCCAATCTCCTTATCAGATGAGGCGGCTCATGCGGCAGACATGGAGCGCCCGCGACGGGGGCGTTCAATCTCCTTGTTAGATGAGGCGACTCCTGCGGCGGAGACATGGCGCGCCGGTGGCGGGGGCGTCCAATCTCCTTGTCAGATGAGGCAGCTCATGTGGCAGAGACATGGAGCGCCGACAGCGGCGTGCATGGAGAGGTGTGGGCAGAGGCTAGAAGAGGAGGGCGCTGGCGAGGGGGCGGCCTGGAGGAGGAGGGATCATGGGGAGGGATGAGGGATATCACGGACCCATTGCGCTTCAATTGGCAGACCGTGGCAGAACATTTACCGTGCGTCGTTCGATGGGGGAAGCAAACCACAAAGTAATATTGACTCTCAGATTTTGTTACTTGGATCAGATCGAAGGATCCTGGTTAGCCTGTGTACACTTTGTGGGGTGGTTTTAGGGGAACTTAAGTTTACTCTTTTAATAGTAGTAGAGATGATTGCAGTTTCCCGCAAAAAAAAAGTATGATTGCAGAATTCACAAAACTGCTAGACAAACATCCAGAGTAAAAAAGGGGATCAAATTGTTCCAAAATAAGTATATTTCAGCCGAGCCCATAATTGAATTTTGCATGCATTAAACCTGCGTACTTAACTGCATTCCTACTAACACAATCTCATAAGTATTTATCAGTACATTCTGGCTACGTGAAACCTCCAGTAAATTGGCATACATTCACATTTTCATTTGTGCGAGTTATGTTCCGTGTAAAGGAAATGTGGACACCACTACCATAAAAGAAAGAGGCGCAGGGTTATAGCTGCGACTACCCGGTCGATGCACTGCTCTGGCCGAATATATGGGGGATCCCGTCCCAGTTTCCTTTTTCCCTCGCTTCCCAGTATCCCCCAAGATAGCAGTAGCTGTCGTCCTCGTCCTTCCTGAACCACCTCGGTTGCCAGCCTTTCTCTTGTAACCTTCGAGCCTGTAAATATAAGCCATTACAGGTGGCACCAGCAGGAGTGAAGCCCAGCCAAAAAATGAGCCTGGTGATAAACACAAGTGATATGCTGCCAAATAGCATAAGCACCAAAGTTATGATTTCTTCCTCATTATGAATATGAGTGCTTAAAATTCTCAACCTGTCAGAATCTTGTCATCTTTGCAAATCAAACTAGAATAAGATTTAATAAACTGGGTCTCAATTGCTAGTTGCTACAACCAATTGAAAGAACTCCTGGGAAGTTTCTTTTCCAATGTGTAAGGAAGAACGCTTAGGAAATTACAATCATATATTTCACTAATTCATATATTGAGCTTTACAAACATTGTGCCAGCATCAGATCCACGGAACAATTAGAAGATGCTTCATTCATGAGACTGATGAGTGCAAATTACACACGACAGATGAGATTCCAAACCCATGGTTTCTGACTTATAATATTAGCCACGATACTTTGTCGGCCAATGTGACGATCTCAACTCCTATAAATGATGCTATGATAAAAAGAAACAAGAAAACACATTGATAAAAGATTAAATCAAACATATAATACTGGAATACCTGCCGCTGAAGTTGTTCAAGTCTGAGTTTCTCCGAATTTGCCTTTTCGTATTCACCATTTTCCAGATGTCTCTGATCAGGCCTCAGGCGAGAATCAGTAGGAGGCAACATCGTCAACATGTGAGGTGGCAATTCATTTAAAGAAATTGCAAATGGAGAAAGGTTATATCGGGTTTGATTCAAAGACTTGTCTCTCTCCCACAAAAGAACTGCTTCCGACATTGGGTCGTACCACTTGGGTTTAGCGCTTGGATCCCCAAGCACATAATACATAGCTTCATCCCATTTTCCAATTAACATAGCGACTTTCTTTCCAGTCCTATTATCTTGTACATATCCTTGCACCTGTGTGATTGATCCAAATTATTTAAGATGTTGACCCTATGTGTGCCCAAATATATTTAGACTGCAAATAAATTACTGACGACCAATAGCAAATGCATAGCTAAAGTTGAGACACTTATTTTGGGATGGAGGGGGTACATTGCAGTGACCATGTCGCCCTTTAAGGACGTCAGCCACAGTTCTCTACGGAGGCCAGTTCTTTGGCCGATTCTCTCAGAATCTTGAGAATCAGACCTCCCCCCAGATTCTCCAAGAATCTTGAACTCGTATTTTTTCGACAATCCTAGCTAGTTAGACTACTCCTACTCAAGGATTACGAGTCGACGAGTCGTTGAGTCGTTCCGAGGTTGAGACTCATAGACTAATCGGACTAGTCTTAGACTAGTGCTAGACTAGTCGACAAAGTACTGTAGTAGTCAACTACCAATACCTAGTAGCAGTATGTAGTAAACTGTACAGCACATTACAGTATATACAATAAAACCAGCAGTGCTAGCCAACGCTCGCCAGGCCCAGCCCAGTGCAGCTCAGCACGCCACCCCCACCTGGCCCATTTGGGCCCAAGTAGCCACCTACATCCCATCCCATCCCATCCCTCCCCCCCCCCCCCCCCCTCCCTCCCTCCCTCCCTCTCTCTCCACAGGGCCACACGCGCCTACGGGGCACGGCCATGGCCGCCGCCCGAGCACGAGCTCCGGCCGGCTGCCGCGCCTTGCTTCACCATCCGCCGTTCCGGCAGCGGGTCAGTGGGTGCTAGCGGTGGCCTCGTCCAGGCGGCTCGTTCTCATAGCTCGCTCTCCAAATTTCCCCTCCCAAATTTGAGTCGAGCGACTCAGACAACAGGACTAGTCCAGACTAGTCGACTAGTCTCTTGACCGCTCGACTCATCGAATTAGTCTACACGAGATTCGCAGTCGACACCACAGTTGCGACTCATAGACTAGTCCATCGACTAGTCTCGACTAGTCCTTCGACTCGTAATCAGTGCTCCTACTGTCCTATACAACAACAGAATGCATCAGAACACGACAAGGGGGTTGCTTCAGACCAAGGGACCCTTCCAAGAGAAGGAACAAAATCCTAGTGCCTATATTGATGTTTTAAAAGATGCATTATCTTAGAATTAATACATCCGTCCCATAATGTAAGACGTTTTTCGACACTACACTCGAAAAACGTCTTACATTATGGGACGGAGGTAGTAATTCTAATTTTAATCAATTGCTACTTTTAATGTAAATTATTGTTTAGCCTAGTAGGCATTTGCTAAAAACAGAAGTTTATTACATTTCAATACAACAACAAAGCCTTTAGTCCCAAACAAGTTGGGGTAGGCTAGAGCTGAAACCCATAAGATCTCGAAACCAACTCATGGTTCTGGCACGTGGATAGCTAAACTTCCACACACCCCTGTCAATTTGTAGGTATGTTTTGAAATGTCCCCATGGCAAATTGTAGATAATATTTTTTTTACGTATTGTACCATGGCAAATTTCTTTTTGTATGTAGCATGTCAATTTCATGTTACATATAAGATGAATTTTTCATTGTGTTAAGGCATTTTTCATGTTACATATAGGTGGCATTTTCATGTTACAAAGAGGTGGCATTTTCCTACTGTCATGGTATTTCTATCTCTGTTTTTATGTATACATCCATGCTTTTTTTTTCTCTTATGTCTAAATTATACATTTTTTTGGCAATTCATGTATCATAATTTTTCGATTTTTTGTTGACGGCATTTTTTTGCAAAAAGCAGTTAATTGGGCTAGCCAGTTTTGTCCCACGCGCTTTGCTTTATTTCTGGGTCACAGGCGTTCGCTCCAGGATCCCTCCTGAGCTGACGCCCCCCCCCCCCCCCTATTGCGGTCCAAATAAAAGAGAGTCTATGGCCAAACAGACATTTATGAGCAAGCATCTGACTAGACGGGTATCTATTTTATGCTTGATATAAATTCATTTTGTACTGAAATTACATATTTACCTGGTGTGGGTTCCGATCAATAATTGACAGTTCTTTGAATTTAAGCTTGCAAGAGTACTGACTACTTCCCTTGATGTGCATTGTGCCATAGTGGTCACAATAAATTTTCCCTATAATGATATTGTATATGGAAGTAGTAACTTTACTCCACTGGAATTTCTCCCCATCATCAAATTGAAGGGTTAGAACGCCTATTGGATCAAGCTGAATGGATCGACCCCAGAACTTGCCTCTCAGATTCGAATCACCCCAGAATTTCCAACCTCGACCATCACAGTGACATGCAACAACCACAGGGTGGTGACTGACCTGAAATAATCAAATTTAAAATAAGAACATATTTTTAATCAGCCGAGTGAGCACTTCACAAGACACAAAAAGATCGTACTTACATAAAGTTGCGTGGTAATAAGAAAAATAATGTCATGAACTAGGAATTGCTCTATTCGGAAATAACTCATAATCTCTTCAAATAATGACTTTTTGGAGATCCCTAAGAGAGTGTTGAAGAGACTAGACTATAATTGGTCTTGGCTTCTCGCTTCTTTTGGCAATCTGATCAGCATAAAAGAAAATATTGTTTAGCACATTGTGAGATTATGTGTACTCCTGAGGACCAGGGCGGCCTCGGTATTCAAGATTTGGAGGGTATTCAAGATTTGGAGGTTATTGGATATTCAAGCTGTGAATAGAGGGTGGAGATTGACAATCATTGTCGCAAAATAAATATTTGGGGCAAAAACCACTCAGTTCGGTTAAAGACAAGCCAACAGACTCGCATTTTTGGAAGGGCCTTATGAGGTTGAAGGACGCTTTTTTACAAGTCGGTTCACTCAGTATGAAAAATGGGGAATCGCCTAGGTTTTGGGAGGATAAACGGATCGGCATATGCCCTTTTCAGTTATGTACCCGAGATTATTCAACATTGTCTGACATAAGGATGCCATGGTAGCCGCTGTTCTCCGGGTGGCTGTCAGACCCACCAAGGTCTGAAGAACAAGATTCAGACAACTCTCACTCAAATCACAAAACTTAGCAAATTTGGAGCTTAATTGTGGGAATATAGGCCAAGTTAAGATACACCTAAGGGCCAGCCAGGAACACCGGCGGCTAGGGTTTACCCCAATACAGGGAGAATGATCCCAATGTCTGTCTCCAGATACTTGGCTTTACTTACAAATGAGATAAGAACGAAGAAAAAGTAAAACAGAGTAGTTGCCTACTGTAGCCTTTGCGGTAAAGTAACAGCGACGCCTCGGAGTCTTCTATGCCGAATCAACATCGACTGCTTCATCATTACACGCGAAGCGGTACCGAGGAAGGAGGGGCGTAAGATGGTAGATGGACAGCTTGCTTGACTTCACGTGCTCGATAGACGATTCAAACTTAACTGACCAAGAACATGGCTGTCAAATTCTTCAGAGAAGTGTTGGCTGGGTCCTGACAGTGGCGAATCCACTGGTTGATTTCAGCCGGCCCTCATTGGATAGCATTTAAATGACTGGAATGAGATTGTCCTCAAAGTAGCAGAGGTTCAACTAACTCAGGGGCAAGATCTGTTTAAGTGGGATCTTCATACCACATGAGTTTTTTCTGTACACTCCATGTATAGGCCTTAATGTTAAGTGGGTCAGATTTAGATCAAAACAGTTATGGCGTCTGAAACTGCTTCTAAAGGTCAGAATTCCTGTGGTTTTAATGCACGAGGGTAGTCCTTACAAAGGACAATCGAATAAGTGTAAGTGGCAGGGGGGACACATGGTGTAGCTTTTGCTGTGAACAGGAAACTATCCAAAATCCTTTTTTATTGTACCCCTGTCCATGGCTAGTTCGTTGGTGATATTCCAATCCTTCAGATCTCTCTTTACGGACTCCTTCCAATTTGGCTATGCAGGAATGATGTTGACAAAAAGAAATTTCACTCATGTATGCAGGTGCTACTCTGGTGTACCAGTTGCTTGTGGTCATGGGCATTGTTACAAAAGAAGCAATACAAGGAATCCATGAAGCTTGGCGCCAAGTGGCTCGAACAGATTAACAGGGAGTCTATATCCCGGTTTGGATGGTGTGCCAGTGCTAGGCTTCTTAGTTTATAGAGTAGTCTTGGATGCCATATTACTATCGTCTGGTGTTGGTTGATCTTGTTGTTTTGGTATCTTCCTTTTTCTGTTGAGATTGTTGTTTCATGATTATGTAACAAACAATGTAAGAAGTCTGGTTGGATGCATCGATGAGACCAGGGGTAATAATAACTTCAATTATCTAAGAAACAACTACACAACCTTCTCAGAGAAAAAGCGAAGTCCTTTATCTGGATAATCAGCTTCATATGTTTCACCAAGTAGAGGATTGAAGGGTTTGCATTGCCGACCTTCAGTTGAAGCATAGCTTGATACTGCAAAAGCCGCAACAAGAAGTGTCCTCATCAAGCTGTCACCCTGTATTGTATTTCACCAAGAATTTATTCATTGCAAAATACAAATGACGAGTCTCCAGTGCAAAGTAACCTTAGTGCAAAAGGTTAAACTGTTAAAAAGGCATTGTAAACAAGATTGAATAGTGTCTTCCTTCAGTAACCAGAAATATTAAAATAAAATACGGTATACAAGTAAAATAGTAAAATATTATCAAGAAGTACTAAAATTAAATATTTACTAGAAAACCTCGGTCAGTTATAGATGACATATGGAAATCACATATTTTTCAAGGACAAAAGGAAAGGATTGACAGGAAAGCCCCAACTTAAGCAAATATTCCAGAATTTAGAATGAACCGCTGGAGATTATACACTATTGGTCCATCAATTCTTCATAGCAAACACAATTTAGACTCCGAAAAGAATTGATGGATGTAATAATTATTTAAGGTAGAGAATCATGTACTATCTGACTCAACAAGAGTTAGAAAAAAAAACGTGTTCTTCATAGTAAACTCAATTTAGACTCCAACAAGAGTTGATGGATGTACCTTTCCCTTTTTGCCCCTCACTTAACCCTTCATGCCTAGGACTATATATATACTCTTCTCCCACCTCCTCTCCAGGGTTAGCAAAGATTATATCTAAAACTAAGAGAGCTTTGCTCAGCTACCTCCCATTGTGGGATTCCTCCAATGCCGATACGGTTCCTCATGGAGAACAAGGCCACCTTGCAAGGTGAAGACTCCAAGGAGTTTCAAGACCTCTACTTGTCGAGAAGATTCCCCCATAGGACTTGGGGAAGAACCTTATATTGCTCCCTCTCTCTCTCTCTCTCTTGGATGATTTGAATCAAGGATTAATCCATGTGCATCTTGTTTTCCAACTTGTGTCTTGATTTATGCTAGTTTCCCTCATAATTCCTCTCGTTTTCTCCCGAGTTTTTCGCGTTCTTCCTCAAATCCACCTCCAAATCGTGAAGAGCATCCCCACGGTTTCCCCGTATCATTTGGCATCAAGAGCAAAGTTGCGACGAATTGGAACCCCCTCACCTCCCTTTGCTAGTCTTTTTTTTTCCTGCCCAAATTCAAAAATCCCCACCAAAAATAGCACAAAGTCAATTTCAAGTGATTTGTTAGATTTCGTGCAAATTGGTTGGTTTTGCTTCATGGATCTCTTGCATAGTTGCATATCTAGTTGATCTACCTTCCTTTTCGTGGATTTAGCCCTCAAATCCACCTCCAAATCGTGAAGAGCATCCCTACGGTTTCCCCGTATCATTTGGCATCAAGAGCAAAGTTGCAACGAATTGGAACCCCCTCACCTCCCTTTGCTAGTCTTTTTTTCCCTGCCCAAATTCAAAAATCCCCACCAAAAATAGCACAAAGTCAATTTCAAGTGATTTGTTAGATTTCGTGCAAATTGGTTGGTTTTGCTTCATGGATCTCTTGCATAGTTGCATATCTAGTTGATCTACCTTCCTTTTCGTGGATTTAGCCCAAGTTTTCTTTTCCTCGTCAAATTTTGATTTTGAACCCAAGTTTTTTCCCTCAAGACCCCGCAGACTCGACCTCCCGCAGCCCTGGGCCTACCCCGGATTTACAAACCTCTTTTGGCACGCTCTTTGGATAACCCCGAAGCCCCCCCCCCTCCTCCCTCCCTTCCCGACTTAGCCAACACCATTCACCTTTTGGTCATAACATTTCATTCTAGACTCCAATTCCAGCGTTCTTGGGCTAGATTTGATGCTATCGACATGCCCAAGATCACCACATTGGTTTCCACATCATTTGCGTTAGACACTTTTGGAGGAATTTCATCGACACCAACCATCAAGCTCGTTTGGTCGTCCAAGTTTCATCAGGTGAAGCATTCGGTCACCGCCAAGTTTCATCAGGTGAAGCATTCGGTCACCGCTACATCGACCTCACCAACAACTACGTCATCCACAGCCACTAATTCATCCTTTTTGACACATTCGCCGGAAGCACTGTCGGTACACTCTCCATTCCGTCGTAACCTTACTCTTCCCTAATATTGCTTTTGATAGCCAATTATTCCTTTGCGAAAACTTTGATCCCACTGAGACTAGCTATTTGAGTATTGTCGGCATCGTACACTTGAGTACCGTAGTGACATCTTTGTCATATACATCATTGCTATCTTGAACAATAACATAGTAAGAATCATTTGATATCTACTTGGCGCATCAATTGGTATCTTATGTACATGCTAGCCATATCTCGTGATTGTTAGTCTTGTATCTTGGACTTGGCACAAAGGAAAAAGCAAAGGAAAAAAAGCTTTAAAAAAACAAAATAAAAAAGAAAGAAAAGCTTATAAGCAAGAGAAAGAGCAAAATAAATACATGAAGTATACTTCTTATAGGAAAACATTAAGTTTGCAAGTCGTTACAGTGGTGCCAAGTTTACAAATCCATTGCCCTATACATGCAATCAAGTTAGCATCTCTCCTTGTGTTTGTGCAACACGAGCATTAGTCTTCGTTTGGCCAAAAAAAATTGCTCATTCCTTTGGTTGCACAAGCCTGCTATCTTTGCATGTGTTCCTTTTGTTTCCTTCCTCTACACTTGTGATCAACTTGCATTGTTTTGAGTTCATTTGGATCTTGGCCAATTTTTTCCATATCTTGATCCGCTATTGCTTGATTTTGGTCCGCTAAACCCTCTAAGCTCCATATATTAGCCTTTTTGCAAGTTTGTAGGTGTTATGTTTGGGAACACTTATTAGCATATCAGCTTTGCTCACTAGGGTAACTTGATATTGTTCTTTCACTTTAGCCACTTACTATTTGCACTAGTGTCATCATGTAGGAACAGTGGAGCACTTGTGGAAGAACTTGCGACATAGCCTCAAAAACTTCATCCGCCCAGAACTCTATGCGAGGGACCCACACAAACAATGATAACTATGGTGGTCGTGGCAAATCTGCCCACAAGTCCCACAAGACAAGTACCTCCACATCAAGAGAGTACATCGACAAGGGCCACCACCAAACCAATCATCAAGTGCAATCTCAACAAGCCCCCCACAACAAAGAACAAGAAATGCTTCTCGGGCTCAAGTCCACCACTCCCACGAGTTAAAATGACTTCAACGACACTGAGATACCATTTTATGGGACTCATGGCCACGAAGATTATCTCAAGTTGGAATGAAGCACAGACACATCCTTCACCCATTGACAAGTTCCCTATAAAGATCAAGTGAGGCACGCCACAAGAAACTTCCATCACTATGCGTCTGAATGGTGGCGTCAACTTCCTTCAAAGAACTTACCTACAAGTTGGTCCACGTTGAAGAAGGCAATGCTGCATGAGGTTGTGCCATCCAAGTAAGTGGATACTCTTCTGCGCCAATTGGAGCGCACCACAAAAGGAACCAAGTCCATCAACAAGTACTTCAAGTTGAAGCGATGAACAAAGCCTCATTTGGATGAAGTACTGCCGGCGTGCCGGCGTTCTGGGAACGGGGGTACCCAAACTTACCTGCCGGCGCCCACGGCGTGGCTCCATCGGCGGCCTGGTACGGCCCAGCTTCGACATCAACAACTCAAGACCCTCGCGATGGGCCAAGCCTCGCACGGCGGACGACACCAAGACCTCCAAAAGGATCAGCCTCCTCAGGCTGGCTCCCGAGGAGCGGAGATTTCCATGCAAGGCTCACGTCGCGAGGTTCAGATGACGTGAGCCATGACGACCAAAGCCAGGCGGGCGCCAGCGGGCGCAGTGTACTAGTTTCCTCTTTGGTGCTAAGGACGCAAGCGCAGGCGCGAAGTCCCGAGGGATCAGCTAAAGGTTTTCATTCCCGTGCAACAAGACCAAGACCGCCTGGACGGCAGGACGGAGGTCGTCGCCTAGCCCACCATGGCGTCACGACCAGAAGCTTTTGCAGGCGAAGACTACTTTCGTCAGGATAAGATGTACTAGTTGTCTCCCTTCAAATTTGGCCGTTGTGGGATCCCTTCCCGCCTTCATTTGGGAAGACCAAGGCCATTATAAATAGGACCTAGCCACCATCATGGGGGGAGAGCGGATCGTATCCATTCCACCCACGCCAGCTCACTCGAGCTCAAGAACACACCTCCTGAGGTTGTTCTCCACTGTACTAGTTCATCCTCAACCCCTCAAGGCCAATCCACCACAAAGCAGGAGTAGGGTTTTACACCGCAAGATGGCCCGAACCTGGGTAAACTGCACTGTCCCATTTCCTTTGAGTTCGACGAGCTAGGCTGTGAGATTAGCGAGTAGGCAGACTGGGGAGGTTGAGATCTTCGCGCACACCCCAGAGTTCGAACCTTGCGGAACCCGAAATCTGACATTTGGCGCGCCAGATAGGGGTGCATCGAAGATCCTCCGCTCCGTCCGCTGCGCTCCGCTGTCGGCTCTCATGGCGGACGCTCCTCCATCGACCGGATCGACGCGCGCCTTCGGAGGAGCGAAGGGCCTCCGAGCTTTCACCCCCGCCCTGCGGCGGGTGCAGTGGCCACCCAAGTTCAGGCGGGACTTGCCGCCTCGCTACGACGGCGCGGCAGATCCGACAGGCTTCCTCCAAGCATACGAGGAGGCAGTTTGGGCGGCCGGCGGCGACCACAAGGTCATGGCCAACTGGCTCCCCATGGCCCTCACGGGCACGTCGCGCGCCTGGCTGCTCAGCTTGACAGGGTCTTCAGTGGCCTCCTGGAAGGAGCTGTGCGGCCTCTTCATCGCGCGCTTCGCGGTGCCGGCGCCCCACGTCGTCGCAGCCCTCCTTGGTGGTTCGCAGGCGCCGCCCTCGGACCGCCACGTCAAGCAGTTCTTCCGCCAAGTGGGTGCCGCCCGCGTGCAGCAGGGGGCTCCCTCGGGCTGGGCGGCGCCCAAGGCCGACCTCACCTTCTACTCAGGGGATCACCCCGCGACCACCGCAGGCGCAGGCGCGCTCCCGATGCTCTGCACCCCTAGCATCTGCAACGTGGCGGTTACCAAGACCCTCATCGACGGTGGAGCCGGACTCAATGTGCTCTCTATGGAGGCATTCGGCTTGCTTCATGTGCCCCATGGCCGGCTCCGCCCCACCAAGCCTTTCTCCGGAGTCGTCGACGGCTTCACCTGCCCCATGGGGCAGATCCGCCTCCTCGTCACCTTCGGCACCCATGACAACTACCGCACCGAGCTCATCGACTTCGACATCGCCCGAATCAGCCTCCCGTACAACGCCATTCTCGGGTACCCAGCCCTGGCCAAGTTCATGGCAGCAACTCATCCAGCCTACAATCTCATGAAGATGTCGGGAAGCAACGGCGTCCTCACGGTGGCAGGGGACACCAAGGACGCGCTACTGGCCCTCAAGCTCGCCTTCAGGTCCGCGGCGGCCGCGCAATCAAGTGAGGAAGGAGCCCCAGAGGCTCCGAGAGCTGCGCCAGCAAAGAAGAAACAGTTGTTCTCCCAGGATCGTGCCGAGACGAAGCAAGTACCAGTTGGTGAAGACGGAGCATCAGGCGCCACCTTCACCATAGGTGTCGGCCTCCCTCCGGACCAAGAAAAGGCATTGGTCAGCTCCTTGCGCACCAAGGATCTGGTTGGAATCCCGAGGGGAATAATCGAGCATCGCATGAGGGTGTGCCCTAACGTGCGCCCGGTGAAGCAGAAGGCACGACGGCAGTCCACGGAGAAGCAGGCGTTCATCGTCCAAGAAACCCGCAAACTGCAGGATGCTGGTGTCATTCGGGAGGTGCGGTACCCGGAGTGGCTGGCGAACCCAGTTATTGTCCCCAAGAAGGGCGGAAAGGAGCGCATGTGCGTCGATTTCACCAACCTCAACAAGGCTTGCCCTCAAGACCCTTTCCCGCTCCCGCGCATAGATCAGATCGTCGACTCCACCGCCGAGTGTGATCTACTATGCTTTTTGGACGCCTTCTCGGGCTATCACCAAATCAAGATGGCTGTGGAAGATGAGGAGAAGACGGCTTTCCTGACCCCATGCGGATGTACTGTTACACCTGCATGCCATTCGGGCTGCGTAATGCTGGAGCAACCTTTCAGCGGCTAATGCATATCGCTCTGAGCCAACAGCTCGGGAGGACCGTTGAGGCTTACGTCGACGACATAGTGGTGAAGTCTCAGGAGGCAAGAACCCTCATCGGGGACCTGGAAGAGACGTTTGCCAGTCTGCGCAAGGTGGACCTGCGGCTCAACCCAGAGAAGTGTGTGTTTGGCGTCCCCTCCGGCAAGCTGCTGGGTTTCCTGGTGTCACACAGAGGGATCGAGGCCAACCCGGAGAAAGTCAAGGCCATAGAAAATATGAGCCCGCCACAAACCCTCAAGGAGATGCAGAAGCTGGCAGGCTGTGTGACCTCGCTGGGGCGCTTCATTTCCATGCTGGGGGAGCACACCCTCTCGTTCTTCAAGCTGATGAAAAGGAAGGGGCCGTTTGAGTGGACCCCTGAAGCTGACGCGGCTTTCCAAGACCTACCTGGCCGCCACGCCTCACTCCGTCAGCGCGGCGCTAGTGGCGCCAAGGGAAGAGCGCCCAACCGAGGACACACGGAGGGGCGCCTCGTCGTCAAGCGGCGCGCTGCAGTCCCAGGATGGCGCTCCTGGGCTTCAGCTGCCCCACCAGTCAACATCGCTCCTGAGACCCCGGCCGACCTCCCAGGCAGCGGGGCTCTGGAAGACGGAGCTCATGAGGCCACGGTTGGTGCGACAAGCGACAAGACCCCTGAAGGCCAGCATACTCAAGAGGTGCAAGACCTCACCAACACCACCTCCCTCATCGAGCACCCGGTCTACTTCGTCAGCACGGTGCTCCGTGAGGCGCGGGCGCGCTACCCCATGCCCTAAAAGCTCTTGCGCTCCTTGTCGCCTCCCGAAAGTTGCGCCACTACTTCCAAGGCCACCCCATCAAGGTCGTCTCGGCTTACCCACTAGAGAGGGTGCTCCGAAGCCCCAATGTTGCAACAGAGTGGAACATCGAGTTGCAGGCGTTCCAGCTGGAGTTCAGCACCACCAGGGTCATTAAGGTCGCGGCCTTCACAGATTTCGTGGCAGAATGGACTGGCGTCCCTGACCGTGAAGTATGCGAGGACCATTCCCTCTTGCCCGAGGACGAGGTGCCAGACGGATGGACCATGTACTTCGACGGCGCGTTCGCACGCCAGGGCGCGGGGGCTCGAGCAGTACTCATTTCGCCCACTAAGGACAAGCTCTACTGCGCTGTACAACTCTGCTTCCAGCAAGGCGAAAAGGTCTCCAACAACATCGCAGAATACGATGGCCTAATTGCCGGCCTCAGAGCTGTTGCGGCGCTGGGGGTGTAGCGCCTCACCATCAGGGGCGACTCCCAGCTCCTCGTCAACTTCTCCAATAAAGAGTACACCCCAAAGGACGAGCACATGGAAGCATACCCGGAGGAGGTACGCAAAATGGAAAAACAATTCTTGGCTTGGAATTGCAGCATGTGCCACGAGGCACAAACAAGGAGACGGACGACGTCGCCAAGAGGGCATCCCGGCGGCTGCCTCAGGAGCCAGGCGTCTTTGAAGAATGGCTCTTCAAGCCGTCAGCAACCCCCACCGCTGTGGAACCGGCACCGCCTCAGGAGGACCTTCCCCGAGCCCCTGCGACAGGCGCCCCAGCCTGCGGCCCAACCTCGGGGGCCCGTCTGCTCCTCGCGCTCGAGCCTCGGGAGGGGTGCTGGACCGAGGAGTTCAAGGTGTACTTGCTTCAGGGGACCCTGCCACAGAAGGAAGATGTCGAGCGCGTGGCTCGCCAGGCCACTGCATACTGCATCCAGGACGGTGAGTTGTACCGTAAGCGGCCAAACGATGTTCTCTTGCGATGCATCTCCAGGGAGCAGGGGCGCGAGCTACTGGCCGACATACATGGCGGGGACTGCGAGCATCACTCTTCGTCGCGCACCCTCGTGGGCAAGGCGTTCCGTAGTGGGTTCTACTGGCCCACGGCACTCAACGATGCCATCGAGCTGGTGAGATCCTATGAGGCCTACTAATTCCATGCCAAGCAGATCCATCGGCCTGCTCAGGGCCTCCAGACCATCCCGCTCACATGGTCGTTCGCGGTCTGGGGGCTGGATATCCTGGGGCCATTCTCTCGAGCGCCTGGGGTTACCGCTATCCCTACGTCGCCATCGACAAGTTCACCAAGTAGGCGGAGGTAGAAGCTGTCCGCACCATCCCGGCCGGCACGCCGTCAAGTTCATCAAGGGCCTCGTGAGCCGGTTTGGGGTTCCTAATTGCATCATCACCGACAATGGCTCACAGTTCACCAGCAACCTTTTCAAAACATACTACGCTAACCATGGAACGCAAATATGCTACGCTTCAGTGGCACACCCCAGGAGCAATGGCCAGGCCGAGCGCGCAATGCAGAGGTCCTGAGAGGCCTCAAGGCAAGGACCTTTAAGAAGAAACTCGAGGCCTGCGGCAAGGGCTGGCTCGACGAGCTCCAGTCCGTGTTGTGGTCCATCCGCACCACCGCAACCAAGCCGACGGGCGAGACCCCGTTCTTCCTCGTCTATGGAGCTGAAGCGGTTCTCCCTCACGAGGTCAGGCATCGCTCCACGGGGGTCTTGGCGTTCGACGAGGCATGCCAGGACGCCACGCAGGGGGTGGATCTCGTGCTGGGGGAGGAATGCCGCCGTCAAGCCTCGCTCCAAGCGGCGAGATACCAACAGGCGTTGCGGTGGTACCACCGCCGCAGCGTCCGCCCCAGGACGCTTGAGGTGGGTGATCTCATCCTGAGGCGGGTGCTCTCCAGGTAAGGGTTGCACAAGCTTTCACCCATGTGGAAGGGCCCGTTTAGGATCGCCTGTGTCTCCAGGCCTGGCGCCGCGCGCCTGGAGACACTGGACGGGATCCCCATCCAAAACGCCTGAAACTTCCAGCACCTCCGAAAGTTCTACCTGAAGGTCTCCGCTCGTGACACTCTCACGTAATAATGAGTGGGGCTGTACACGCCTCGAAGTCTCCTGAGTGTCGCCCGCGGGCCTCACGGGGGCTCCCTCCCACGTCCTAGTGGCAGCACTTAGCTCCGCGCTGGTGAGAAGACTAGACTAGGAGCCGAACGCGGCTGTTCTTTTGCTTGCTTTCTATAGTTGGTTCGCAATTTCTTAATGAAATTTGAAGTTTTCGCGTTTCTGTTCGCCGAAGTTGGATTTTCTCTCTTACTTCGATCGTTCTCAGCCTTGGCCTGGGACGAGCGGCAATTGCTCGTCGCTCCTCCTCGCGTGTCTCGCGCATGGGGGCTAGGCAGGTGTGCGCGTTTGGGTTCATCCGCGTGCAAGCGCACCTCGCCGAAACCCCGTTGTCCCAATGCTTCGGCCTTCTTAATCCTCGCGAGACGCCCTCGATTGAGCTCATGGGCATGGGCACCCTTTTTATGTCCGTGCCCCCCGGGCAGCACGACGCGATGCACTGAGCCACGACTGACCCACGTCAGGGGGCTCGCGCAAGGAGGAATGAGGTGCCCCGTCAAGATATCTAACAACTCTGCAGCAGCTCTACAGCGTCTCCTGAGGCCAACGGCTCCCGAGTCGTCGGGAGGGGGCGCTCCGCCAGATAACCAAGGGACGCGCCCTCGCGAGGTGGGAAGCTGTCGCAAGCGTATCAAGCTAAGTTACCCTAGCCGCGCCTACTCGGGATACAGATATCACGGCATAACATCAAGATAATAAGCATAGCATAGTGGCATAACTGCCACAGTTCATTACACACCCCAGCGGGGCACTCTACTTTTTTCAAATGCAGGAGAAAGGAAAGGTTAAACAGAAGTGGCCTGCATGACCGCAGCAGCTCCTGAAGCCAGGCTCCGGCAGTCCCGGGCTCAGTTCGGGCCCTCCTCCCGCTTCACCGGAGCGCGGCGGCGGGACGACCCATTGTCTTCCCCGATGCGAGCTCGGCGGCGCGGTGGTTGGTCGTAGCCGCAGCTACTGGTGCTCTCGCCTGAAGAGGAGCCGCCGCTGCTGGAAGAAGCACAGCCGTCGTCAAGGGCAAGCTCACCCTCGTCGCCGTCGCGGCCGTCGTCAAGACCAAGCTCATCGTCGCCGCTGCCGTCTTCTGGGCAACACCCCGCGTGGCGGCCGTCCTCCTTGAACACCCTCACGTAGAGGGTTGCGAGGCCGTCGTACTTGAAGTGGAGGGTGCACCTCTCGCTCAGGCCTCTTCCGCGGGCAAACGCCTGCCTACCGCAGTGACCTCGACCCCGACCCACGAGGCCCTGGTGCAGCAGTCGTCAGCCTGCAGCCAGAGGCCGTCGAGCCCCGTGGTCGGCAGCTCGCCGGCGAAGAAGCGTGGAAGCCGGAGCAAGGTACTGGCGGGCCTTTCCGACCACACGACAAACTCTGGGAGCACATTCGCCGAGGGGAAGCGCGGCCGAGGAGGCCGGGCAACCACGGCGCGCCTTCCCTCATTGCGGGGGCTGCCCCGTTCCCAGCGGCCCTCACCGCGAGAAAAAGCGCCGCCACGGCTGCCGAAGGAGACGCCAGCCCCCGAAGAAGTGCGCACGCGCCCCCTGGGAGCTGCCGCCGGGGTCGCAACGTGCTTGCGGGGACGGTCGCGGCCCCTCTTGGGCGGCGACGAAACCGGCCCTTCCTTGGGGGCCTTCCCCTTCTCGACGGCAGAGAGCCTATTCGTCGGCACCATGGACTCCGTAACTACGGCAAGACGAAGGAGAAGCAGGAGCAGGCAGCGAGAAGATGGAGATGAGCGAGGGGGGCTCTGCCCCTCCCCCTCATTTATAGCCAGAGGGAGGCCAACCGCCAGCCTCCACGACCCCACGCAATGATGGTTTTTCCTGCATACAGCCGGGACTCATCAAGTCAAACGGTTGTCGAGGCTGCATGGGGAAGCGAAGACGCCCACGTCCCATCAATCGCCACGTCGACCAAGGCCGCAGGCGGTTAGGGCCCGCGGCGCTCCGCACTTGCCCTTTGGCTTCGCATCGAAGCCTAGTCCGAGCGCACCTTGGGCCCGGGGGCTACTGTCGATGTTCTGGGAACGGGGGTACCTAGACTTGCCTGCCTGCGGCCCACGGCGTGGCTCCATCGGCTGCCTGGTACGGCCCAGCTTCGACATCAACAACTCAAGACCCTCGCGAGGGGCCAAGCCTCGCGAGGCGGACGACACCAAGACCTCCAAAAGGATCAGCCTCCTCAGGCTGGCTCCCAAGGAGCGGAGATTTCCAAGCAAGGCTCACCTCGCGAGGTTCAGATGATGCGAGCCATGACGACCAAGGCCAAGCGGGCGCCAGCGGGCGCCAGCGGGCGCAGTGTACCAGTTTCCTCTTTGGTGCTAAGGAGGCAAGCGCAGGCGCGGAGTCCCGAGGGATCAGCTAAAGGTTTCCATTCCCGTGCAACAAGACCAAGACCGCCTGGACGGCAGGACAGAGGTCGTCGCCGAGCCCACCACGACGTCACGACCAGAGGCTTTTGCATGCGAAGACTACTTTCGTCAGGATAAGATGTACTAGTTGTCTCCCTTCAAATTTGGCCGTTGTGGGATCCCTTCCCGCCTTCATTTGGGAAGAGCACCAAGGCCACTATAAATAGGACCTAGCCACCAACATGGGGGGAGAGCGGATCATTTTCATTCCACCCACGCCAGCTCACTCGAGCTCAAGAACACACCTCCTGAGGTTGTTCTCCACTATACTAGTTCATCCTCGGCCCCTCGAGGCCAATCCACCACAAAGCAAGAGTAGGGTTTTACACTGCAAGGTGGCCCGAACCTGGGTAACCTGTTGTGTCCCATTTCCTTTGAGTTCGACGAGCTAGGCTGTGAGATTAGCGAGTAGGCAGATTGGGGAGGTTGAGATCTCCACACGCACCCCAAAGTTCGAACCTCTCAAGGGTTTGCGGAACCCGAAATCCGACAAGTACTACTCCACAACGGGATTGAAGCACGACATCGCCAAGGCTACCTCCCTCAAGTACAAGTTCCTCGAAGACCTATTCGATGGTGCTATCAAGGCGGGAAGACACATCAAGAAGGCCAAGGCCACTTGCGCCCATGCACACTTTAGGGCGACCAACACCCAACAATACGAGCACTAGGATACTTCCATCAAAATGTCAAAGCTTAACGCGACGATATTCCAAGATGACGCTTTGAAGATCAATGTCCCCGTATGTGGATTGCCTAGCCCTTCCCATCAGTTCGGACTTTTGGTTGCTTTGGCCAGTGCATGAAGCTTAACATGGTATTAGGGCCTAAGGTCTTGAGTTCAAGTCCTAGCTTTCGCAGTTTATCCAAACTTTGTTGTTCCCCCTTTGTGTCCACGTATAGGCCTCTTGAACCATACCTCTTGAGTCTATCCACGTGTTGACTTCCCGCGTCATACGTGGGAGGGGGTGTTGAGGTGTATATGTGGATTACCTAGCCCTTTCCATCAGTTCGGACTTTTGGTTGTGTTGGCTAGTGCATGAAGCTTAACAATCATGATAACAAAAATGCCAAGTCGAGCACAACTCTTTTTGGAGAAGTGGGCACGGTGAGGACGACAATGAAGCCAATCAAGGAGCATTCTTTGGAAACAAGTGACAAGGTGGCAAGCAAGGAACAAGCTTCCACCCATGGAGGCGAATATGGTGAGACACCCGAGCATGGGAATTTCCCTTCTGTTATGGATGCGAGTGATGATGAGCCACATCTTACAGCCTTCATCTTTGGCGACATGGTTGAGCATGGGGTTGTCCCTTCAACAAAGGCAACACATGATAATGACTACGGAGACATTTGCGCCCATATTGAGAGAGTGAGTGATCACCACTAACCACATATATGACGTGATGCCCCACTTCCCATGTGAGGAGAGCAACCACCACCACTTGAGTGACTCCACCAAATGAGCACTGAGATCATCTACTCTGACGGAGTGAGTGAACCACCACAAGAGTTGAGTGACATAGTTGATAGGTCATGTGGGGCCATTTACAACTCTTAACAACTTAATCTCTACCTCTTCGGTGTCTTCTCATTTGGTGCTAGGTCTCATGCATGAAGAGCACCAATCCTCGACAAGTTCGTCCCTCGAATGGACAAGATGATGACCATGGCACAAGAAGATGAAGTCCCCAAATGGTTCCATAAAGATGAAGATGGCCACAAGATGGTCCTTTCCACCACTCCTACACCACGTGAGTAGAACTACAAATGTAACAATATAGGTGATGTTCTTGTCCCACTAGTGGATGTTGTTGGATAATGAGCAACTAGTATTCACTGAGGGCCAAAGGCCAATACATATACATGTGTGGTAAAGTGCAGAAAACCCCTTATACAATGGGGATATACACAAAGGGGACTATACACATCTACACTAGTGGACGTTGTTCGACAAGTTCTCACGACGTTCGTCTGCACGGCCCTCACATGGTTATTGGGTATTGTCCATTCCATACCTTGTGCCCATATTACCATATCCACTTTGCATGCTTTGAGCACTTCTATTCCGATGACATGCCATTCTGACCCATGTCTTGCATTAAACATGCTCCATACTTCTTCCACAGTTCCACTTGTATGTTTATTTGTAAGCATGGTTGAAGTGTGTTGATAATGTCGAGAGGTCAGGGTAGAGCAAACTTGACATGGGAGGAGTACGTAAAGAGAGATTTGAAGGACTGGAATATCACCAACTAGCCATGGACTAGGGTGCACGAAAGTTAGCTATCCATGTGCCAGAACCATGACTTGGTTTCGAGCTCATGGGTTTCAACTCTAGCCTACCCCAACTAGTTTGGGACTAAAAGGCTTTATTGTTGTTGTACCATTTTTCATACAAACCATTAATGATGCTTCTTGTGGTGGGGGAGTCATGATGACACAATGTTCTTTACATAGGACTTCTCACCAACACAATGATACTTTGGCCATGCTTTGTTTTGACCATTTTGATTATGCTTACTTTGTTGCATCAAACTTGTTTCCTTGTTCTTTCCATATGTTCGATCACAACAATGCCCATGCTTTGCACATGCCATGCCATAATTGTTGTCAAAATTCCCCCTTTGTTGCCTCTACCATGTTGAACAATTGCTCTTTTCTGTGTGTAGAGTGCAACAATGTTTTTATTGTTGAACATGAGAATGCCCCCATAGCTTTCTCACATGATTAGGAGATTTTGATCCATCCCATGTAAAGCATGTTCCTTGTCCTTCTTTGCTCAATATGCATGATGCACATATTGCCATGACTTGTACATGCATACACAATGCATTAATGCACATGTTTTGTACTAACAGTGATATGCAAGACAAGCATTGCATCATGATGGATGATGCATTTGTCCACCATGCAAACACACTCTTTGATTTGTCTTGTGCATGTGTAGGCCTCAAGTACATGGTGAGTGTCCCATACCACAATGTCGAGTCATCTTTTTCAGATGGTGATGTGGATTTCGATCCGAGGTCGAATCTAGTCGAATCATTTTCAAGCGGGGGAAGATGATGTGGAGCATCCTACTGACATCACCATGGCAAGTGCCCCATCGTTAAGAGACATGCGCATCATACACTTCATATATGCAGAGGTGAAATTCTCTTATGGGTGTCTACTTGGTTCTCCCGCGGATGATATAGTACTTGGCACTCCTACCATGTGCACCTTTCGGTTTGTGTCGAACGTCACACCATGGAGAAGGTCAAGCACAAAAGAACGCCTACACCATCTAAGAGGGGAACTTGGAAGCATAGAAGCAACCATGAAGACGAAGGGGAGCTTCTGGAAGCATCGACAAGCAAGTCCAAGGGAAGACTATTGCAAGTTCTCGACACCCCAGAGATCCGAGCCTTCAAACCATAGGAGCTCCGGGCCTACAATGGCTCCCTCTCTAGGCACCCCGGACCCCCCCCCCCCTTGACTTCCGTCGGAGGAGTATCAAGACCTCTACATGTGGAGAAGACTCCATGGAATTCAAGCACTCTTTGTCTTAGGACTTGGGGAAGAACCTTATAGTGCCTCCTCTCTCTCCCTTGTGGATGATTTGGATCAAGGATTTATCCATGTGCATCTTGTTTTGCAACTTGTGTGTTGATTTGTGCTAGTTTCCTTTGTGACTCCTCCCCTTTTTTTTTCCTTCGCAATCTTCCTCAAATTCACCTCCAATTCGTGAAGATCGGGCCAACCCCATGGTTTGCCCCGTATCTAGGGAGGGAAACTTGAAGGAAATATTGGTGCGACAAGAAGCTCCAGTGTGTTGTCCTGGCAGATGACGAGCAGAAGCGCTTGCGTTTCTTCGAGCTTTGTTGCAGACGGAGTGCAGTCTTCGCAGGGAAGACTGAGAGATAGAAGGATACATGGTCTTCAGTTAAAGCATGTGCGGGAACCCCTCCTAGGCCAATGTGCAAAGCCTAGCAACACTGCTTATCAACCGCCAACCCCGCATTGCCACTTCTACACCAGCACCAACACGGAAACACCGATGCCTCTCTGCATCAACGCCACTTGCCTTAATGCCACTTGACTCTGCTCACCCGCGGAAGCACCATCTCCTCCCCTTCCAAGCAGCTCCATAGTAGGAGCAAGGCCGCCTAGGCCAAAGAGGAGAAGCAAAGTCTCTGCCCAAATCCTAGCGAGGGCTTAATGCCTCTCTTTTTTTAACCTTGCAAATCCTATAGTCATGTTTTAGAACTGATAAACTCCATAGCTTGCGGGATCAAGCATTCAAGTCCCAAAGAGACTTTTATGTACAATTCCCCAAGTGTCTTGCAATACAACGAGAAATGATGCACTAACCATAAAACTACAGTCAAATTATCTAACAGTATTTAACAAAGGAATGTAAACCTGAAAGCTTCGAAAATGGAATGTATGGACAAATACTTAATGAGCATATACGGGGATATCTTATACTGAGATGAAAACAGAACTGTTTTGCATCAATGAGCTATACAGAGAGTTGGAGTGGATTATCAACTATACCTGCTTTCCCCATTGTAGTGCATTGTCAACCAAGTAAGAGTACTCCAGATCCTCAAAACATTTTTGCAAAGAAGACAAAGGCTCATTGAAATAAACAGGGAGACAAACACCGGAGAGATCTTTCCCTATATTTTCTTTAATTATTGACCATAATCCTATTGGTTTCTCTTTCTCCTTTGGCTCAGGTAACTTATCTCGACGCTCAACAATGGGATATTTGGTAAACTTGGCAGTATATGATCTGGAGTCTCCAATAGATTCTAATGCATTGCAGCCATTTGTCACAAGTTCCCTCCTTCGAGAAGCACTTCGTAGAGATTCTACAGACAAAAAATCTCTTGTATCAAAGTATGTCACTTCGTCTTCATCGGATTCAGCATCTGCAACTTGACTTGCAGTGTCTGGATCAGATTCGCTTGCACTCCCGCCTGATAGAACTGAATAAAAATCTGCACATTCAACAATGCAGTAAAGAATTAACTGGAAGCGTAGGGGACAGCACTACATAAATTTAGCACTCGAATAAGATTAGAATGTGCCGCTTGCCAACAGAGAATATCATGTTTCAATACTAACGTGAAGACTAGTAATATGAACAAGCTGCTAGAAGTGTAAGAAGATTATATCTCTAAAGCAGTATGAATGCATAAGGTGTACTAACTATAATATGCAGTGCAGGTGGGTGGTAGGATGACTCAACTTGTTAGGACTGAAAGGATAGAATGCCAGGTTAGAAAGACAAAGAAAAAGTGGGATCACAAGCAAGATATGGTAGGATGAAGATGAAACTACTGACCACTGTATCTGCCATTAACATAGCCATGTGCTTCCCTCTCTTTAGTTTCATGCACAACCGTTCTCTCCAGCTCAACTTTCTCTGTCTACCAAAAGAACTGAACCATCTTAGTCCTTCAGATCATGTTTAAAAAGTTGTCATTTCAGACTGAAAAAAAAAACTCAAGTTACAGAACAGAAGAATTTTATGGCAGCTAGCAACAATGTACAGCTTATATAATTGAAGTGTGCTCTATGCATCTACCACTAATCCATACTTCCATAACACGGGCAGTTATTTTAGTTGCGGCCATAAATGATGTCATATGCTGTCAATTGTCAACCTTTGTCCAAATATATGAATAAAAATCAATTAACAACGACTGGTTCTCAAATGAATGAATAAAATTTAAATGAATCTCACACTTATCACAGGATTTTATAACCATCGACAGTTTATATCCCAATGTTCACCAAAATGTCTCAGACTTACACACAAACATTACATGCACAAAATGTCCATGCATACAGAGTACTATCCTGTCTCAAGAAAAGTAGAAATGCTCGTCTACAAGGTTACAATTATGCAACAATCAGAACGAAACTAGTGGTGGTGATGGTATACAAGAAGCAATTAAGACAAAAAGGAAATGAAAATCCCTGCTAGTATTCAGTTCATCACTAATATGTGATGTGAAGAACCAAATGCTACTGTGTGCTAAAATAATAAAATACCTTTAATATTACCAGGATTCTGGAAAGTGCATTATGTAAGTATGGTAAACGCAATAAAAAGTACAGAACATTGTCAAGTAAACAAAACTAGAAATAGAAAGTTACCTCAAGCTGACGGAGCCGGTCTACTAAAACAGAGTGCTGCTGCTGCTGAGACTTTATCTGACTGTGCAGTTCCAACAGCTCAGTCATCATAATAGACTCGCATTCATTGACCACTGTTTCATTCAGTCCCTCATGTAGCAGACGCATCCTCAGCTTCTCAGTGGACAGCATAATATCAGCCACGGGAGCAAAATCATTGGTCATTAGCGACCTCGGAAACCGATCCTTTGCCACCAACAAAGCCTCTAGCCATGCATTCCTGTCCTCCTCAGTTTCACACCTCAAGTGTAATGTCTTAGTTCCACTGAATATATACAACCTCTTATCATCCGACCTGCTTGCACGGATAGACGAAACCTGAACACCAGAGCAGGAATTTTTTTACTGTTAAGCAATGCTGGTCTTGTTCTTCCCTCTAGCATTCTGTCAAAGCATTCGTATAACCCCATAATAATGGTAAATTTCAGCACTAAACTAAATTCTTTGCAAACAAAATCATTGATAGCCGTAAACACATCTAGCCCAGTAATAAGAATACAATATTCCTTCGGCCAATCATTACCCGAGCAATGGTACTTCAACAATCTAACTGGTACTTCAACAATCTAACTTCCTAATGGCGCAACCCCAGGTGTGAACAAACCCAATCTAGCGCTGCCAAACACAAGTGTAACGTACCTTGAGGTGTATATCCCCGAAGGGCTTCCACTGCTTCCCAGCAGCTGCAGCGTCCTCCCGCGCCCGCCGTAGCGCGTCACCTTCCCCGATCACCCTTGCCGCCGCTGTCGACGCCGACGATTCACCGCTTTCCCCTCCGCCGTCGCGGAGCTTGTAGTAGGAGAGGACCCCGTCCTCGAGCACGAACCACCTCGACCGCCACCCCTTCCCGTAGTTCACCCACTTGTGCAGCACCCCCGAAACAACAGGGGGCGTGGGCTGAGGCGGAGCCGCCTCTGGCGTTGCAGATAGTGTCGCGGCTGCGACACTGCGGGGTTGGTGGTGGTGGTGGTGGTCCGCGGCGTAGTCGACCGATACGGGCGCGATGCAGCAAAGCGGATTCATGGGGAAGCCAGACCCAGCCGCCGCGATGTGGTGGATCGGTCGCTCAGGAGGATCTTCTGCCGGCGGCTAGGGTTTGCGAGGCCATGGAAACCGTAGTTGCATTCCCGCGAGAGTGGGAGTGGTACTAGCCAGTAGCCAGCGGTGGTGGTGGACTGTGGTAACGATGTGAAGTGCTGTTTTGATGGCGAAGGTGGCCGCGGTAATATAACATGTTTCCAAACTTGAAACAAAATCACATTATTTATTTATATATAATAGGAAAAAAGTTACGGAAATGCTAAAAATCGACATCAGATTTTTAGGCATGGCAACTCAAACGTTTATCATGTCAACTTATATCGACGTGAGGATGAAAAAATTAGTTGACGATCACGGCAATTTTCTAGCAAAAGATATAAACTAAAACGGATTTGTCATCCTCGTCAACTAAATTTGTCACCCTCAACAAACATAATTTGCCATGAAAATATTTGATTTGCCATAACTAAAATCTAACGTTCGCTGGATGTTTGGATCCAAAAACTATTTGCCAAACATTTCAAATCTTGTAATAGATCGAACCCGCGATGCGTCTGGCTGTGGCTTGGTTAAGCATTCAGCTCTAGTAGTTGGTTGTTGGATCGAAGACAATCCAACCATTTGGGTGTTGAAACTAAGGCAGATGATCTTCCTATTAGGTTCTCTTGGCGGTTTGCTTTATCTATAAAGCGGGGCGAAAGCCTTTTTCGGTATTAGGTTAGGTCTTGATTTTATGTATCAAACTGAAAAGTGATGGTCGAACCGGGGCCTAGGTTTTTTTTATATGCAAGAGTTTGGTGTGGTTATGGATTGCATTAGGGACCTTTAGATCCAGTGGTTATATTTCCGGAAGGCACTTTTGACATTGGGGACCTCAAGGCACCAAATCCTGATGGGTTACACTCTATCTTCTATAAACGGTTCTGGCCAATGTTAGGTGATGATTTGACTGCAGAAGTTCTTGTTGCTCTTAACTCTAGAAGCATTCCTGAAGGGTGGAATGACACCACTATTGTTATGATCCCTAAGGTTAAAACTCCTGAGAAGGTTGTATACTTCAGGCCAATTAGCTTATGTAATGTGGTCTACAAGTTAATCTCAAATGCTTGATGCCTGTCTTAAGCTTATTCTATCGGATGTTAATTAGTCCTACATAGAGTGCCTTTTTGCCCGGAGGGCTTATTACAGATAATGTGTTAGTTGCATATGAAAGCTTCCATGCTATGAAAATTAAAGGTGTGGGTAAAGAGGGCTTCTGTGTGGTTAAGTTGGATATGCATAAAACCTATGATGGAGTGGAATGGGTATTTCTGGAAAATATTTTGTTAAAGTTGGGCTTTCATGCCAGTTGGCTGGACATGGTCATGCAATGTGTGACTTCTGTGCAATATCGCATCCGCCTAAATTCTGAAGTAACTGGGAGCTTTAAACCAAGACAGGGTGATCCACTATCACCGTACTTGTTTCTTTTTATGCACTGAAGGTCTCACAACTCTATTGAATCATGTTAAAGAAACAAGTTTGTTGGAAGAAGTCAGAGTTTGCAGAGAGGCACCCACTATTACAAACTTGCTAGTCGTAGATGACTCTTTGATTCTCATGAAGGCAAATTCAAATAATGCTAATACTTTGATAAATATATGGGCACAAAACTGTGAACCCTTGGGTTACATGATGAGTGCTGACAAATCTAGTATTTTTCTCAGCCCATGCACGGATGTTGGGGTGAGGGTGCAAGTTTGCAACATCCTACATACCATGACTGAAGCTCTTAATGATAAATATCTTGGCCTACCAGCACACGTGGGTTTGGATAAAACTTATACTTTTCAGCATTTGATTGATCACGTATGGCGAAGATTGATGGCTGGAAAGAGAGACAACTCTCAACAGGTGGGAAAGAAGTGCTCCTTAAAGAAGTTGCTCGATCTATACCATCATATGCAATGTTAGTCTTTAAAATTCCCAAAAAAAACTTGCAAGGGTATACCTGACATGGTGTTGCGTTATTGGTGGGGAGATGGTGATGTTTATAGGAGAACTCATTGGTTTGCATGGTGAAAAATGTGTGTACCAAAACAACAAGGAGGTGTGTGTTTTAGAGATATCCATTGTTTCAATCTTGCTCTTTTGGCTAAACAGGCTCGGAGGCTTACTGAGAACCCAGACTCCATGTGTGCACGTACTTTGACATCGAAGTATTTTTTCAAATGGTGATCTATTTGTCGGTGTCTAAGAACCGGACATTGTGTTGTTAGCTACAACACTTCGAGAGTTCGACTAGGGACTAAACGCATCTATCTTCCTAGGTCATGATCGATCAAGGAAGGAAGACTAGAAGGTAGAACACACAGAAAGTACACAGGTTAAGTACACAGGTTTAGGCCACCTTGTTGGTGTAATACCCAACTCCTGCATTTGCTCTTTATTTCATATGCAATATGGCTACAGTGTGTAACTTGTGTTGTGAATGAATCTGACCCCTTCTCAGGTCCTTGCTTGCCCATATTTATACTACTCTTGCCTCCCCCCCCCCCCCGTCCTTGCCAACCTCCCCACTCTGCTCGTAACTAGGGAGCAGACAAGGAGGGAAAGAACCCAATGGGCAAAGAGGATCGTCCTTTCTTCTCCTAATGGTTAAAAGAGGGTGCCCCTTTTGACCATCCTGGGCATGGCGCCATAGGGTGCTCCTGTAGCACGCCCACGCGGGTCCTCCTCCAACACTATAGATGATCCGTTTGACACAGGATGCCGACATCTTGATAGAGGCAAAGGTGTCCCGTCTTTTGATGAGATGATGGATATCGCTTTGGTGGAAGTCGACTTTGACGATCCGACTACGAACGTGCGAGGACGTCGCGCCTTAGCAATCGCTAAACCAACTCCGAGAGGTTATTGACCACGCCGGAGCACGATCAACCTGACCACGAGGGTCTGTTTCCTGCGAGCAAACGAAGAACAAGCAAGAAACTAAGATTGCAATCTGGATATTGCGAATATAAGATGAAAGCTTTATTGATCAAGGTGGGGTTCTGTGACGCCTTTGTCTGGTCGTTGAACACAAACGAAGTACGCGAAGTTGCAGCTATGGCGAACTTTTAATCTAAACAAAACCCAAAGTCTAAACAGTGCCCTAAGGGCTGTATATATGGAGGAAGAGAGGGGAATTTCGTGGCCCTTGTTGGAGGGGTCCGAAATCAACCCTATCTCTTGTTTCCCCACACATACGGACTCTAAAAATAGCCTATACTTATGTATTTCGAAATTACATGGGCCTGGCCCAATAAAAAGGTGACACAACACCTATAATAGCCTCGGGACGAAATTTATGAAGTGGCATCTTGTATATTTCGTCCAAGGCTTCATGCACCCATTATGGTGGCTTCAAAGTCTTGAAATTGTCACTTGTAACTCCGTTCTTGTTCCCCTTGCGCATGGCATCATCTCCATGCTTGTTCTTGCTCCAATGTTCATCCTTCTCCTAGCTAGGCCCTTCATTTGTAAGCAAAACAAATGTATCCAATTTAGGCAGCATCATATTCTCATGAACATTAGAATCATTACCAAGAAACGAAAGTACCTGATAATTTAATTGGCGTGCGCGAGCTCTAGTAATTGGTCCCGTATATGTAGCAGTAGGGGCTGTGGGTGTAACAATGGTATTGATGTCCTCATCATCCTCCCCTTCTTAAAATGAAGTCGTCCTCGACGGAAGCTCATCTTCCTCACCCAAATAAGGCTTCAAATCTGCAATGTTAAAAGTGGGACTAACCCCAAAATCTGCAGGCAGCTCAAGTTTATATGCATTACCATTTATTTTCGCTAACACCTTAAAGGGACCATCAGCACGTGGCATTAGCTTTGATTTGCGCAAATTAGGAAGTCTATCCTTACGCAAATGTAACCAAACAAGATCTCCAGGTGCAAACACAACATGTTTTCTACCCTTATCTCCAGCAAGTTTATATTTAGCATTCATACGCTCAATGTTTTCCTTAGTTAACTCATGCATTTTTAAAATCAATTCAGCACGTTGTTTAGCATCAAAATTAACCTTCTCCGAAGATGGAAGAGGCAACAAATCAATAGGTGCACGAGGTAGGAAACCATACACAACTTCAAAAGGGCACATCTTAGTAGTAGAATGCAATGAACGATTATAAGCAAATTCAATATGAGGCAAGCATTCCTCCCACATTTTCTTATTATTCTTCAAAACAGCCCTAAGCATAGTAGACAATGTTCTATTGACTACTTCAGTTTGTCCATCAGTTTGGGGGTGACAAGTAGTACTAAAAAGCAGTTTAGTCCCCAACTTAGCCCATAAACATCTCCAAAAGTGGCTAAGAAATTTAGTATCACGATCTGAAACAATAGTATTTGGCACACCATGCAAGCGAATAATTTCACGAAAGAACAAATCAGCAACATTAACAACATCATCGCTTTTATGACATGGTATAAAGTGTGCCATTTTCGAGAATCTATCCACGACAACAAATATGCTATCCCTCCCCTTCTTTGTTCGAGGTAAACCTAAAACAAAGTCCATAGATATATCCTCCCAAGGAACACTAGGTACAGGCAAAGGCATATATAAACCATGAGGATTGAGTCGAGACTTAGCTTTTTGACATGTAGTGCAGCGAGCAATAAAACGCTCAACATCCCGTCTCATCTTTGGCCAAAAGAAATGTGTAGCAAGTACGTCCTCCGTCTTCTTCACGCCAAAGTGTCCCATTAATCCTCCTCCATGCGCCTCCTGCAACAACAAAAGACGAACGGAGCTAGCTGGAATGCATAGCTTGTTAGCACGAAACACAAATCCATCGTTAACGACAAACTTGTTCCACATTCTTCCTTCTTTACAATTCTGCATTACATCTTTAAAATCAGCATCATGCACATATTGATCTTTGATGGTCTCCAAACCAAATATTTTGAAGTCAAGTTGTGAAAGCATAGTATAGCGACGAGACAATGCATCAGCAATAACATTTTCTTTTCCCTTCTTGTGTTTAATGACATAAGGGAAAGTCTCAATAAATTCAACCCATTTAGCATGTCCACGATTCAGTTTAGCTTGACTTTTAATATGTTTCAAAGATTCATGATCAGAATGTATAACAAATTCTTTGGGCCATAAATAATGTTGCCATGTTTCTAAAGTCCGAACAAGAGCATATAATTCTTTATCGTAAGTAGAATAATTCAGACTAGGCCCACTCAATTTTTCAGAAAAGTATGCAACAGGTTTGCCATCTTGTAATAACACACCTCCTAATCCAATTCCACTAGCATCACATTCAAGCTCAAAAGTCTTATTAAAATCAGGAAGTTGGAGTAAAGGAGCATGTGTCAACTTATCTTTCAATACCGAGAAGGCTTCTTCCTGTGCGGTACCCCAAAGAAAAGGCACATCTTTCTTTGTAAGCTCATTGAGAGGTGCAGCAATGGTGCTGAAATCTCTCACAAAACGCCTATAGAATCCAGCGAGGCCAAGAAAACTCCTCACTTGTGTGACCGTTTTGGGCTGCAGCCAACTCTCAATAGCTTCAATCTTGGCTTTATCAACTTCAATTCCCTGTGGAGTAACAACATAGCCAAGAAAAGATACTCGGTCGGTGCAAAAGGTGCACTTCCCAAGGTTACCAAACAAACGTGCATCACGTAGAGCAATAAAAACAGCACGTAAATGTTCTAAATGTTCTTCCAAAGATCTGCTATAAATCAGTATATCATCAAAATAGACTACCACAAATCATCTAATGAAAGCACGTAAAACTTCGTTCATTAGTCTCATGAAAGTACTAGGCGCATTAGTTAACCCAAAAGGCATGACTAACCACTCATATAAACCAAACTTTGTTTTAAATGTTGTTTTCCATTCATCACCCAATTTCATACGAATTTGATGGTAACCACTACGCAAATCAACTTTGGAGAATATTGTAGAGCCACTCAATTCATCAAGCATATCATCTAGCCTAGGAATAGGATGACGATAACAAATAGTAATATTATTAATGCCTCTACAATCAACACACATACGTGATGTACTTGAATAATAGGAACAGCACAAGGACTAAGGGATTCACGTATATAACCTTTGTCGAGAAGCTCTTGTACTTGACGCATAATCTCCTTTGTCTCCTCTAGATTGGTACGGTATGGTGCACGGTTTGGCAGTGAAGCACCGGGAATTAAGTCAATCTGATGCTCAATCCCTCGAATAGGCGGTAATCCCGGTGGCACGTCTTGTGGAAAGACGTCAGCGAACTCCTGCAAAATGTTAGTGACAGCAGGAGGCAAAGAGGAAGGCACGTCTTCGAATGAAAATAATGCCTCTTTGCACACAAAAGCATAGCAAACAGATTTGCTGAAATCTAGCTCATTAATATCAGATTTGGTGGCAAATAAACATGCACTTTTCAATTTAATTTCAGAAGGAACACTAGACGGTTTATTATTAGGCTTCATTTGTTGCTCAAATTCTTTTGCCACAATCTGATTTTCACTCTTATTCGTCTCCTGTTTTGCTTTATTAGCTCTATTAATATCATCTTTCAAAATGGAATCAGGAGTCATAGGAAGCAAAGTAATATTTTTATCCTTATGAACAAGAGTATAGTGATTGTTTCTACCATGGTGTATAGATTTTTTATCAAATTGCCATGGTCTACCAAGTAATAAGGAACATGCTTGCATAGGTACCACATCACAATCAACATAATCAGCATATGTAGAGATACTAAAATGCACACGAACAGTACGTGTTACCTTAACCTTGCCGCTGTTGTTGAACCATTAGATGTAGTAAGGATGTGGATGTGGTCTTGTGGTGAGAGAAAGCTTCTCCACCATCTCCATGCTAGCCAAGTTGTTGCAGCTCCCTCCATCTATGATGACGCGCACAGAACGTTCTTTCACAACTCCCTTGGTATGGAACAAATTGTGCCTCTGCTTTTGCTCAGCTTGTGTGACCTGCACACTCAAAACACGTTGAGCAACTAAACATTCATACCTGTCAGCTTCTTCAGGAGCCATGTATTGCGTCTCATGATCAGAATCATCTCCACCGTGTTCTTCACGTGTAATAAGCGCCAAAGTCTCCTCATCATAGTCACTAGCGGACTCATATCCACCATCCGCGGTAGCAATCATCACACGCGGAGATTTGCATTCTCTCGCATAATGACCTCCTCCCTTACAACGACGACAAATAATATCACTTGTGTGCCCTGTTGATGCCATGGAAGAAGAAGAACTCCGTGCAGGCCCAGCAGGTGCGCTCTTGGCAGATAATGGTGGTTGTGCCTGTTTTCTTGTATCACGACTGGAGGAGGCACCTAATTGAGGTGCTGGTGCAGTTGAAGTAGAAGATGCACGCGGTGTCCATGATGAAGGTCGGCCTGCAGAAAAGTTAGTTCGCGCCAATGCTTGTCGATCCTGCACTTCACGTTCAGATTTACAAGCAAGATGGAATAAACGAGTGATATTAGTATACTCCTTATAGTCTAGAATGGTCTGAATCTCTCTATTTAATCCACCCAGAAAACGTGCAAGCATAGCTTCATTCTCCTCAACAATACCACATCTAATCATGCCAGTTTGTAATTCCTGATAATATTCTTCTACAGAATTTTTCCCTTGTCTTAAACGCTGCAATTTTTGAAGCAATTCGCGTTGATAATATGGTGGAACCCAACGCGTACGCATAGCAGTTTTCAAAGCAGCCCAAGTAGTTGGAATAGGATATAATCTACAATGTTCAGACCACCATACACATGCAAAACTAGTGAAAGCACAAACAGCAGCAGCAACTCGTCTCTCCTCAGGATATTGTAAACATGTAAATCGTTGTTCAGTTTCTAACTCCCAAGTAAGATATATATCAGGAACATATCTACCCTCAAATGGTGGAATATTCAATTTCAGTTTAGGAATATGGACATCATCTCGTACCTGAGGTGGTCGTGCAGGCCTACCATTACGAATATATACCTGAGGTCGACCTGCTGGTGGTGGTGCAGGTGGCTACATGTAGTGCTGATTTTGATCGACCTCATCCTCATAATCGCCCGCATACTCATCATCCTCCTGGGTACCAACAGCAGCAGTAGCAGGAGCCAAAGAAGCACCAACAGCACTAGCAGCGGCACCAGAATTTTGTCCTGGCTCAATAGGAACACGCTGTGCTCGTCCATACTGATTCGAAAGGGGGCGTAGTTGTTGTTGTTGCAGAGGTGCGACAGGTGCAGCCGGTGGTGGAAGACGCGCAAGCAGTTCATTAAATCTGTTATCGAGCTTTGTTTCGAACGTCTTCTTAAGGCCAGTGATCTTCTCCATGGCCTCTTCAAAATTGTTCAGCACATCTTGTACCTGTTCAGTCATCATTTGCTGAAACTTATCATGAAGCTCCTTGTTCGATAAGTTCTCCCAGTCAATCTCGTCGGCTTGTGATCCTGGCATGGTTAGCAGCAATAGAAACACACAAGAATATGATCCTACAGACTACGAACAAGTGGTGGTGGTGGATGTCACAAATCCGTCAAGCAAAACTCAAATTCTTACCAGTTCTTACCCAGCAACAGGCGGTGATCGACAACCGTTGTAGTTAAAACTCTCAAAGCTTGGATAGAGCGATTACCAGGGAGAATCAAACGCACGACGTAGATGTATGTGGAGCTGGGAAGGCTTATAATATGGTAGCAAAAAGGGGTAAGCAATAATCAATTCAGAGATGCAAAGTTGAATAAACGCTCAACGACGGTACTGTGCTGGTCCTAGGCTAGACCGTGCTAGAGACGCGAGCCTAGAACACTAACAAAATCACGGCGCTGCACGTAAACAAGGGGAAAAGCACACTCTGGAATTTTTTTTCTCGCTCTTTTTTTTGCGCTGCTCTTTTTTTTGCAAAAAATCACTATAATGGCGAGTGTCTCAAAACTCTTCCCAGGTCAAACTGACAGGATGGGCACGAAAAAAAAATTGACCAATTTTTTTTTCGACTGCCTGGACCCAAAAACTGGAAACGGTCAAAAAAAAACTTTCTATAACGGCGACTGTCTCAATACGCTTAGAAGCACCTAAAAATAGGATAGCCAGAAAAATTTTCGACAAGTGCGTTTTCGGAAAATTTTGGGCCTAAACGGAGGGTGGTTTCCGGACTCTTTTTTTTTCCGAAACCTACTCCGGCAAGGAAACACGAATCGGAATCTAGATGGATCTCGAAAACAAACCTAATAAGCAAGGAACTCGGATTGGTGGTGGATATATGGTGGTGGTATATGGCAGCGGTGGTGGTAGCGGTGGTAGTATATGGATATGGATCGGTGGTGGTATATGGACACGGATTGGTGGTGGTATATGGATACGGATTCGGAGCGGTGGTGGTAGATGGCAGGGGCAATGATGATGGTGCGGCGGCGGCGTGACAACTTATGACCAGAACTCGAAACTCTAAAAGACTAGACTCTAAGACCAGCAACTACACACGACGATGCAACCGCAAATTCAACAAAGCAAAACCCTAAAAAGATTATGCAAAGGCTCAGATTGGTTCGGATATGATGAACTAACCCTAATTTTTTTGTGGCTTTTTCGTGGACTGTAGGTATGAAGAACAGACTCGATCTAAACTACGAAAAACTGTAAAATCTCACCGAGCAACCTGGAAATCTGATACCACTTGATAGAGGCAAAGGTGTCCCGTCTTTCGATGAGATGATGGATATCGCTTTGGTGGAAGTCGACTTTGACGATCCGACTACGAACGTGCGAGGACGTCGCGCCTTAGCAATCGCTAAACCAACTCTGAGAGGTTATTGACCACGCCGGAGCACGATCAACCTGACCACGAGGGTCTGTTTCCTGCGAGTAAACGAAGAACAAGCAAGAAACTAAGATTGCAATCTAGATATTGCGAATATAAGATGAAAGCTTTATTGATCAAGGTGGGGTTCTGTGACGCCTTTGTCTGGTCGTTGAACACAAACGAAGTACGCGAAGTTGCAGCTATGGTGAACTTTTAATCTAAACAAAACCCAAAGTCTAAACGGTGCCCTAAGGGCTGTATATATGGAGGAAGAGAGGGGAATTTTGTGGCCCTTGGTGGAGGGGTCCGAAATCAACCCTATCTCTTGTTTCCCCACACATACGGACTCTAAAAATAGCCTATACTTATGTATTTCGAAATTACATGGGCCTGGCCCAATAAAAAGGTGACACAACACCTATAATAGCCTCGGGACGAAATTTATGAAGTGGCATCTTGTATATTTCGTCCAAGGCTTCATGCACCAATTATGGTGGCTTCAAAGTCCTGAAATCATCACTTGTAACTCCGTTCTTGTTCCCCTTGCACATGGCATCATCTCCATGCTTGTTCTTGCTCCAATGTTCATCCTTCTCCAAGCTAGGCCCTTCATTTGTAAGCAAAACAAATGTATCCAATTTAGGCAGCATCATATTCTCATGAACATTAGAATCATTACCAAGAAACGAAAGTACCTGATAATTTAATTGGCGTGCGCGAGCTCTAGTAATTGGTCCCGTATATGTAGCAGTAGGGGCTGTGGGTGTAACAATGGTATTGATGTCCTCATCACATCTTCTCCCAACACAAACCATGTCCTCTCGGTCCCTTGTCTTGTCCTTTGGCATGGATCACCTCAACTACTTTCATCATGGCTTCCCTCTCCCGGGCCTCCATCCCTCATGCTTCTGCATAGGGAGGGGGAGGAAGAGAAAAAGATCTCTTGGTAGATTCTCCGGAAAGTGGTTCACAGGCCGTTTTCATAGCTGAAAGTGCAACTAATCCCCGGGTGGTTTTGGTAGTTCATAACAACATATATCTCATTGAACTAATGTCCATTTAAGATAAATATTTCAGGATGTTCAATGATTGGCATGGCATGGACTAGAGATGTGGACCCTTCAAAGTGCTAAGAATAAGGATCGACAAAAGCTACACAGACATATACAAATGAAAAAGGTTGAGAAGCCTGACTATCTACCAGATCCTGCCGAGGGCACAAGATCGTAGCTGAGGTAACAAGCTAAACACCGAAGTCCACGCAGAACTATTATCGAGACTGAAGTCTCTCTGCAAAAACATAAATTAAGCAAACATGAGTACAAATGTACCCAGCAAGACTTACATCAGAACTAACTACATATGCATCAGTATCAACAAAGGGGATGGTGGGATTTAACAGCAACAAGCCAGCCTTGACTTGGTGGCTATCCTGAACTACGACTGCAAGTAACTCTTTTGAGGTGGCACACACGAGTCCACATATTCACCATAACAATACACCATTATGGATCCGCTCCCGTCTCCCTACGAGAACGCCATCCATAGCACTCACACTTATCTTGCGCATTTTAGAGTATCCACTTTCACTTATCTATGAACTGTATAGGCAACCCAGAGGTCCTTTACCGCGGACGCGACTATTCAAATATAGAGTATTATTTATAACCCTGCATGGGTGTACTTCTTCACACATGTTTCCACCACTTAGCGTCTGCACACGACATGTGCTCGGTAGACTTCAAGTGAAAGCCGACGTGGGTGTAGACCACGACCTACCTAAACACTCAAGTCTCTAGTCCAGGTTTATCGCCTATCCAGGTTCCATCCGCAGGGAGTCCGGCCGAGGTTTCCACATACGGCCCCGAACGATGTGTACAGGGTTCTGCGACACCAAACGGGCGCCCGGCATACCCGGCCACGTGCCTACCACATCACACCCCACCCCTCGGGTCAGTGCTGCGCACGGCCTCCAGCATACTACAAACACCAAAAACTACTTGCAACCGCTGGACAGAGGACTAGGGTGGTTAAGAAGTCGGGCGGGGTCATATTTCAGAGCCCAACGTGTGGTAGTAGTTGTTTCATGGATCACAAACACAGAACTCAGTTCCTGAGGACGGCTTCAATGAGACAACCCACCATGTACTCCTACATGGCCTCTCACCGCTACCTTTACCAAATCGTATTCACACACTTAGCTCACACACAGTAGGACAAGTTCACCACTTTCCAATTCATTCCCGATGAATCAGACCTGACACAACCCTAAGCAGTAGCAGGCATGACAAACAAGCATGAATGAGTAGGCACATTAGGGCTCAAACAACTCCTACTCATGCTAGTGGGTTTCATCTATTTACTGTGGCAATGACACGTCATGCAGAGGAAAAGGGGTTCAACTACCGCAGCAAGTAACAGATGAATCGTTGTTGTCCTAATGCTGCAAAAGAGAGCAGGAGCGAGAGAGTGGGATTGTATCGGAATGAACAAGGGGGTTTTGCTTGCCTGGCACTTCTGAAGATAGTATAGTGATACATCTCCAACGTATCTATAATTTTTGATTGTTCCATGCTATTATATTACCCCTTTTGGATGTTTATGGGCTTTGTTTTACACATTTATATCATTTTCGGGACTAACCTATTAACCGGAGGCCCAGCCCATATTGTTGTTTTCTTGCCTGTTTCAGTATTTCGAAGAAAAGGAATATCAAACGGAGTCCAAACGGAATGAAACCTTCAGAAAAGTTATTTTTGGAACAGAACCATGATACGTCTCCAACGTATCTATAATTTATGAAGCATTCATGCTATTTTATTATCTGTCTTGAATGATTACGGGCTTTATTATACACTTTTATATTACTTTTGGGACTAACCTATTAACCGGAGGCCCAGCCCATATTGCTGTTTTATTGCCTATTTCAGTATTTCAAGGAAAAGGAATATCAAACGGAGTCCAAACGGAATGAAACCTTCGGCAACGTGATTTTTTGGAAGAATATGATCCTGGAGACTTGGAGTTCACGTCAGAAGATACTCGAGGCAGCCACGAGATAGGAGGGTGCCCGCCCCCCCGTAGGGCGCGCCCCTGTCTCGTGGGCCCCTCGAGCACCTCCCGACCGACTTCTTTCGCCTATATAAGCCTACGTACCCTAAAAACATCGAATATCAAGATAGATCGGGAGTTCCGCCGCCGCAAGCCTCTGTAGCCACCAAAAACCTCTCGGGAGCCCGTTCCGGCACCCTGCCGGAGGGGGAACCCATCACCGGTGGCCATCTTCATCATCCCGGCACTATCCATGACGAGGAGGGAGTAGTTCACCCTCGGGGCTGAGGGTATGTACCAGTAGCTATGTGTTTGATCTCTCTCTCTCTCGTGTTCTCTCTATGGCACGATCTTGATGTATCGCGAGCTTTGCTATTATAGTTGGAGCTTATGATGTTTCTCCCCCTCCACTCTCTTGTGATGAATTGAGTTTCCCTCTTGAAGTTATCTTATTGGATTGAGTCTTTTATTTGAGAACACTTGATGTATGTCTTGCCGTGTTTATATGTGGTGACAATGGGATATCACGTGCCTCTTGATGTATGTTTTGGTGACCAACTTGCAGGTTCCGCCCATGAACCTATGCATAGGGGTTGGCACACATTTTCTTGACTCTCCGGTAGAAACTTTGGGGCACTCTTTGAAGTACTTTATGTTGGTTGGATGAATCTGAGATTGTGTGATGCATATCGTATAATCATGCCCATGGATACTTGAGGTGACAATGGAGTATCTAGGTGACATTAGGGTTTTGGTTGATTTGTGTCTTAAGGTGTTATTCTAGTACGAACTCTTTTATAGATCGATCCGAAAGAATAACTTTGAGGTGGTTTCGTACCCTACCATAATCTCTATGTTTGTTCTCTGCTATTAGTGGCTTTGGAGTGACTCTTTGTTGCATGTTGAGGGATTGTTATATGATCTATCTATGTTATTATTGTTGAGAGAACTTGCACTAGTGAAAGTATGAACCCTAGGCCTTGTTTCCTATCATTGCAATACCGTTTGTGCTCACTTTTATCATTAGTTACCTTGCTGTTTTTATTATTTCAGATTACAAATACCTATATCTACCATCTATATTGCACTTGTATCACCATCTCTTCGCCGAACTAGTGCACCTATACAATCTACCATTGTATTGGGTGTGTTGGGGACACAAGAGACTCTTTGTTATTTGGTTGCAGGGTTGCTTGAGAGAGACCATCTTCATCCTACGCCTCCCACGGATTGATAAACCTTAGGTCATCCACTTGAGGGAAATTTGCTACTCTCCTACAAACCTGTGCACTTGCAGGCCCAACAACGTCTACGAGAAGAAGGTTGTGTAGTAGACATCAAGCTCTTTTCTGGCGCCGTTGCCGGGGAGGTGAGTTCTTGAAGGTATATCTTTAGATCTTGCAATCGAATCTTTTTGTTTCTTGTTTTATCACTAGTTTAGTTTATAAAAGAAAACTGCCAAAAAAATGGAATTGAGTTTGTCTCATACGCTTCGTCTTTTTAATATCTTTCGTGAGTATGATGGAAAGGAAAATTGTGCTCAGGTGCTAGAAGAAGAATTACATAGAATGCTTGGCATAAAATCTTTGAATGATGAGCATGATTGCAATGTTGTTAGTGTGAATTCTTTGAATACCCATGATGCTAATGATATGCAAGGCCACAAGCTTGGGGAAGCTATGTTTGATGAATATGATATTTTTATTCCCCCAAGTTTTGATGAGAATATTTATTATGATGAAAGCATTCCTCCTATTTATGATGATTATATTGATGAAAGTGGGTTTGGAAGAGTGTCAACTTTATTTAGTGATGAATCCACTATTTCGGAAGAGGTTCCAATTGATTATGAGAACAAAGTTGCTATCTATGATGATTATTGTGATGACTTGTATGCTATTAGGAATAATGATAACCATGAAACTTGTCATCATGATTTTAGTTTTCAATTGGATTATGCCTCACATGATAATTATTTTGTTGAGTTTGCTCCCACTACTATTCATGAGAAGAATTTTGCTTATGTGGAGAGTAGTAAATTTTCTATGCTTATAGATCATGAAAAGAATGCTTTAGGTGCTGGTTATATTTTTGAATTCATTCATGATGCTACTAAACATTATTATGAGGGAGGAATATATGCTTGTAGGAATTGCAATAATATCAACTTTCCTCTCTATGTGCTTAAAATTTTGAAGCTATGCTTGTTTTGCCTTCCTTTGCTTGTTGATTATTGTTCCCATAAGTTGTTTGATCACAAAATCCCTATGCATAGGAAGTGGGTTAGACTTAAATGTGCTAGCCATATGCTTCATGATGCTCCCATTATGTTTCAATTCTTATCTTTTATGTGAGCATCATTGTCATCATCATGCCTAACTAGAAAGGCATTAAAGAAAAGTGCTTGTTGGGAGACAACCCAATATTTATCCTTACTGTTTTTGTGTGTTCACATTATTATGCTATTGTATTAATCATGTTTTATAGCTTTTGTTTCAATAAAGTGCCAAGTAAGACCTTTAGGATAGCTTACGGTGATAGATGTGTTGCTCCTGCTGAGAATCAGAAACTTTTGCACCCAGTAAATTAGTTTTTTTAATTCACAGAAACGTGCTCATGATCTTATTCTTTTTGCTCTGGATTGGTACACAAATTTCCTAGGACTTCCTAATTTTGTAGGATTTTTAGAGTTCCAGAAGTATACATTTGATACATATTACTACAGACTGTTCTGTTTTTGACAGATTCTGTTTTCTATGTGTTGTTTGCTTATTTTGATGAATCTATGGCTAGTATTAAGTGGTATGAACCATAGAGAAGTTGGAATACAGTAGATATTACACCAATATGAATTTAGAATGAGTTCATTACAGTACCTAAGTGGTGGTTTTATTTTCTTATACTAACGGAGCTTATGAGTTTTCTGTTGAGTTTTGTGTTGTGGAGTTTTCAAGTTTTGGGTAAAGATTCGATGTACTATGGAATAAGGAGTGGCAAAATCCTAAGCTTGGGGATGCCCAAGGCACCCCAAGGTAATATTCAAGGACAACCAAGAGCCTAAGCTTGGGGATGCCCCGGATGGCATCCCCTCTTTCGTCTTCGTTCATCGGTAACTTTACTTGGAGCTATATTTTTATTCACCACATGATATGTGTTTTGCTTGGAGTGTCATTTTATTTTGTTAGTATTTGCTTGATGTTATTTAGAATAATGTTTTGCATCTTTAGTTTCAATAAAAGAGTCAAGGATAGCCTTTGCCATGCTTATTTTGCTAGTATACATGTTGCTGTTTGAAAACAGAAAGTTTACCGCTGTTGCAAAAATTCCCTAGAAAATTCAGAGCATGATATAATGTTGAAACTTTTTGCATATTAAGCTCTGATAAATTCATTACAGTGGGAATTTTATTTAATAATTTTTGGAGTTAGGTAAGTATTGATACTCTTGCATTCTTTACAGACTGTACTGTTTTGGCAGATTGCTGTTATGTTTGCTTGTTTAATGATTCTATTTGATGATAGGAGTATTAAATACGCAGAGGCATTTAGTATGCAATGTTGAATAATAATTTTAGTGATTTGTTACAGTAGAAAATGATAAGGTTTTGCATTGGTTTATACTAACCTATCTCACGAGTTCTTGTTGAGTTTGGTGTGGGTGAAGCTTTTGATAAAAAGAGAAACCATGATATGAGAGGAATTAAGGAGACACAAAAGTTCAAGCTTGGGGATGCCCAAGGCACCCCAAGATAATATTTCAAGAAGTCTCAAGCATCTAAGCTTGGGGATTCCCCGGTAGGCATCCCACCTTTCTTCTTCAACAACTATCGGTTAGTATCGGTTGAGCCTAAGTTTTTGCTTCTTCACATGAGTTGTGCTATCCTTGCAATGTCATTTTATTTTGTTTTGCTTGCTGTTTGAATACAATACCAAGATATGAAATTCTTAAATGAGAGGGAGTCTTCGCATAGTTACATAATTATTTAGCTACTCATTGATCTTCACTTATATCTTTTTAGAGTAGTTTTTCATTTACTCGTGTGCTTCACTTATATCCTATGAGTAAATGGTTGAATGAGTTGAATGTCATAGATCTGAAATTATATATGTTTCATTTGCTTATCCCATGGGGAGTAATGACTTCACATCTAAGAAGTAGAGGTTGTAAATTTATTGAAGGTTAGCAAGCATTGTATCGGTCATTTGAACAATTCATGAAAGAATATTGAAGGAAGAGAGATTTCACATATAAATACACTATTGTAGAAATCTTTTATAATTGGGAGCACTCATTAAGTATGACATGCTAAAGAGTTGATGTTGGACAAGGAAGACAACGTAATGGGTTATGTTTTCCGACATCTCAGTTAAAGTATATTGTCATGGATCATTCAAACATGTTGAGCTTGCCTTTCCCCCTCATGCTAGCCAAAAATTCCTTGCACCAAGTAGAGATATTACTTGTGCTTCCAAACATCCTTAAACCCAGTTTTGCCATGAGAGTCCACCATACCTACCTATGGATTGAGTAAGATCCTTCAAGTAAGTTGTCATCGGTGCAAGCAATAAAAATTGCTCTCTAAATATGTATGATCTTTTGGTGTGAAGAAAATAACTTTATACGATCTTGTTATGGAAGCAATAAAAGCGACGGACTGCATAATAAAGGTCCATATACAAGTGGCAATATAAAGTGAAGTTCATCCGCATTAAGATTTTGTGCATCCAACCCTAAAAGCGCATGACAACATCTGCTTCCCTTTGTGAAGGGCCTATCTTTTACCTTATATCTTTTACCTTTATGCAAGAGTCAAGGTGATCTTCACCTTTCCCTTTTTCATTTTATCCTTTGGCAAGCACTTTGTGTTGGGGTGATCCTGATATATATATCCAATTGGATGTAAGTTAGCATGAACTATTATTGTTGACATCACCCAAAGGTGAATACGTTGGGAGGCAACACTATAAGCCCCTATCTTTCTCAGTGTTCGATTGAAACTCCATAACCATTAGTATTGTGTGAGTGTTAGTGATTGTAGAAGACTATATGATAGTTGAGTATGTGGAGTTTGCTATTCCTGAAAATAAGACGAATTGCAATTGTTTGATGACTGGGAATGTAGTTTGCTAGTTTTCAAGAAAGTTTATGGTCTATGCTTTGACATGTGAATTGCTTGTTACTTTATCGTGAGAAGTTTTATGAGATGAACTACTGTTATGACATATTATCATGCTAGAAAAGGTGATTGAAATTATCATTGATCAAACTTGTGCACCTTCTAGCATTCACACTTCATAAATTCTTTCTTTATCATTTACCTACTCGAGGACGAGTAGGAATTAAGCTTGGGGATGCTGATACGTCTCCAACGTATCTATAATTTATGAAGCATTCATGCTATTTTATTATCTGTTTTGAATGATTACGGGCTTTATTATACACTTTTATATTACTTTTGGGACTAACCTATTAACCGGAGGCCCAGCCCATATTGCTGTTTTATTGCCTGTTTCAGTATTTCGAGGAAAAGGAATATCAAACGGAGTCCAAACGGAATGAAACCTTCGGCAACGTGATTTTTTGGAAGAATATGATCCTGGAGACTTGGAGTTCACGTTAGAAGATACTCGAGGCAACCACGAGATAGGAGGATGTGCCCCCCTGTAGGGCGCGCCCCCCTGTCTCGTGGGCCCCTTGAGCACCTCCCGACCGACTTCTTTCGCCTATATAAGCCTACGTACCCTAAAAACATCGAATATCAAGATAGATCGGGAGTCCGCCGCCGCAAGCCTCTGTAGCCACCAAAAACCTCTCGGGAGCCCGTTCCGGCACCCTGCCGGAGGGGGAACCCATCACCGGTGGCCATCTTCATCATCCCGGTGCTATCCATGGCAAGGAGGGAGTAGTTCACCCTCGGGGCTGAGGGTATGTACCAGTAGCTATGTGTTTGATCTCTCTCTCTCGTGTTCTCTCTAAGGCACGATCTTGATGTATCGCGAGCTTTGCTATCATAGTTGGATCTTATGATGTTTCTCCCCCTCTACTCTCTTGTGATGAATTGAGTTTCCCTCTTGAAGTTATCTTATTGGATTGAGTCTTTTATTTGAGAACACTTGATGTATGTCTTGCCATGTTTATCTGTGGTGACAATGGGTTATCACGTGCCTCTTGATGTATGTTTTGGTGACCAGCTTGCGGGTTCCGCCCATGAACCTATGCATAGGGGTTGGCACACGTTTTCTTGACTCTCTGGTAGAAACTTTGGGGCACTCTTTGAAGTACTTTATGTTGGTTGGATGAATCTGAGATTGTGTGATGCATATCGTATAATCATGCCCACGGATACTTGAGGTGACAATGGAGTATCTACGTGACATTAGGGTTTTGGTTGATTTGTGTCTTAAGGTGTTATTCTAGTACGGACTCTTTTATAGATCGATCCAAAAGAATAACTTTGAGGTGGTTTCGTACCCTACCATAATCTCTACGTTTGTTCTCCGCTATTAGTGGCTTTGGAGTGACTCTTTGTTGCATGTTGAGGGATTGTTATATGATCTATCTATGTTATATTGTTGAGAGAACTTGCACTAGTGAAAGTATGAACCATAGGCCTTGTTTCCTATCACTGCAATACCGTTTGTGCTCACTTTTATCATTAGTTACCTTGCTGTTTTTATTATTTCAGATTTCAAAAACCTTTATCTACTATCCATATTGCACTTGTATCACCATCTCTTCGCCGAACTAGTGCACCTTTTCCTAAACAATAGCTATAAGTTGTTCTAACATGCATGAAAATGGTACATATGGATAAATTGGATTTTTTCTGATCATTTTTCATATATAATTTGTTCCAATTGGAGTTATGGTTGAATTTCTATGAATTTTAGAGTTTTTAGCTATTTTCTGGAATTTCCTGATTAATAATAAATCCAGAAAATGTATTACTACGTCAGCATTAGGTCATGCTGACCTGAGCAGGTCAATAGGTGCCGTCGAGGTCAAACCTGACCAGTGGGACCCACTGGTCAGTGACTCAGTTAGTTAACTGAGTTAATTATTGTTAAACTAATTATAATAAAAATGTCAGCAGGGCTCGGCCCACATGTAAGTGGCTCAGGGTTAGTTTAGCGAGGGGATTAACACCTAACAGTGATGATTAGCATTAAGTAACACCTAACTAATCCAGTTAGGGTCGGCCCCACATGTCATAGACTCGGGTGGGGCCCAGCCGGGGTCAAAGTGGGTCAAACCCACCGGCGAGGCCAGGATGGCGGAGGGGCTCGGGATTTGCCCACGGTCGACCAAATCGACCGCGGTTTGGTCCTATGCGCCGCTGAGGCTCGCACGCGTCTGGCAGGGCAAGCGGGAGGAGCTGGGGTGGCCGGTGTCGTGGTTCTAAGCCTGACAGTAGAGTGGGGGTAGGTATGGAGAGGCAAGGTCCTAGCTATGGAGAGGTTGTAAGCACAAAGCATGTACGAGTTCAGGCCCTTCTCAGAAGAAGTAACAGCCCTACGTCTCGGAGCCCGGAGGCGGTCGAGTGGATTATGAGTATATGAACTACAAGGTGCCGAACCCCTCTGCCTGTGGAGGGGGGTGGCTTATATAGAGTGCGCCAGGACCCCAGCCAACCCACGTAGGAGAGGGTTTAAGATGAGTTAAGTCTGGGGCGTTACTGGTAACGCCCCACATAAAGTGCCTTTACTATCATAAAGTCTACTTGATTACAGGCCGTTGCAGTGCAGAGTGCCTCTTGACCTCCTGGTGGTCGAGTGAGTCTTCGTGGTCGAGTCCTTCAGGTCAGTCGAGTGAATCCTCGTTGGTCGACTGGAAGGCGACCTCTTCTAAGGATGTCCTGGGGTAAGTTACTTGGATCAGGTCCATGACCCTACCCTAGGTACATAACCCCATCATTAGCCCCCGAATGGATTGAGGCTTCGAATGAAGAAGGAGTTGATGTCGTTTCCGATTAACCTTTGCGCTCTAGTTGTGCGCTGTTCTGGATCAAAGAATTTCTTCGTTGACAGGGAGCAATTTGCCTTCAGTCGACTCGATCCATTCTATTTTTGCGTCGAGTGATCTTTCGGGCTTCGACGATCTCCGAGCGCTGGATCGCCGGAAACACCGCGTCTGACAGACTGATTTGTTGCTCGCGGATTCCGCGGGATGCGAAACTTGGGGGCGCGCGCGAAGCGGGGCGGACCGCGGCGTTCGGATGGGACGGGGCATAGACGCCTCGATCTCCGCGCCGCCTTTTTCGCCACGTATCCAGTCTGCATAACTGCTCCCAGATATGATTAGATCGACCGGGCCCACATGTCAGCCACTCGGAAGGGACCTTATAAATGCGCCCGGCGAAGATTTCTGTGCTGCGCCTCAGCATTCTCCCTCTCTCTCTGCTTCCTTCTTCTCCGCCCAGCGTGCTCGCTCTCGCCCCCGCACCACTTCCCTTCGCGCATCTCGCCGGCGACCATGGCGAAGGAGAAGACGGCGGCTCTGGAGCGCGCAAAGAAGGCGTCGGCGTCGGAGAAGGCGAAGGGGAGACCCACCAGCCGCGGAGGGTCCTCGTCCAGATCTCGCCTGCCGAAGGGCTGGGTCCAAGGAGACTGGATCCAGTCGACCATCACAGAGAAGGACCTCCTCGACATGGCCAACGAGGGCTTGATCCCTCACGGAGCTGCGAGGTTGCCGGGGAAGGAGTGGCAGCCACAGCCAGAAGAGGGTGAGTGTGTGCTTTTGGCCACTCATGTTGATCGTGGGTTTTCCTTGCCGCCGAGTATTTTCTTCTGTGGCTTCTTGAATTTCTTTGGAGCGCAGCTTCACCACTTTACCCCAAACTCCATTGCCTATCTTGCTGCATTCGTGTCCATGTGTGAGGGTTTCTTGGGCTGTCGACCGCACTGGGGTTTGTTCAAACATATATTCACGTGTCGATCTCAGACCGTGAAGAAGGCGAGCCCAGGTGATGAGAGAACCCGAGTCGTCCAAATGTGCGGGGGTCTGGGGATTCAGGTGAGGAATAAGAGCACCTTCCCGCCCATGACCTTTCCCGAGTCCGTCAGAGGCTGGCAGTCGACTTGGTTCTACTGCCAGGTCCAGTCGACGCCAGGGCAGTCGAGTGGACTCCCTCCGTTTACCATGGACCGAGTGAACAAGCCCTCCCCTCTGAAGCTGATTCCGGAGGAGAAAGCTGACGTGAAGATGTTGATGGAGCGCGTGGTGCAGTTGGTTCGGGAGGGGGTGACGGGCATGGATCTTCTGGAGGTCTTCCTCAGGCGTCGCATCCAGCCCCTCCAATTCCGGAGCCACTGCATGTGGTTGTACTGTGGGACCGAAGACGAGACCAGAGTCCATCCAGAAGCAGTCGACGACGTCACTCTGGAAAGATGGATGGTAGCCGTTACCGGAAACAAGGACAACCCGCGCGGAGCCAGAAGGATTCCTCCACTCGACCACAACAGCGACCCCAACAAGGTACACTTGCTCTGCTCTCCACTGCGCCCTTGTCGTATTCATTTCTGTTAACCCTGCCGACTGGTCGACTGATCCTTGTTTGGGCATCTGCTAGGCCCTCACCGAGCTGTACTCGATGCCCAATGGGGCACAAGCTTCGACTGAGGAGGGCGAGGCGAGCGGGGGCGAGAGCCAGGAAGAGGAGGAATGGGACTCGGATGTTGCAGAGGACGATGACGACGATGATGATGATGACGGCGATGAAGACGACGTCGAGGACGAGGAAGAAGAGGAGGAGGAGGTCGTACCACCGCGCTCAGAAAGGCGGTCGAAGCTTGTCCACGACCCTTCGACCGAACGTGGTAAGGGGGTTGCGACCGCCACTCAGTCGACCAAGCGCCCTCGGACCACCTCTCCGGTGCCGACTGAAAAGGCGCCGAAGCAGCCCAGGGCGGCCTCGTCGAAGCCGATCAAGCTCTTGCCGAAGATGAAGGTGTCCATCCCTACCATATCAGGGTAACCGTGCTGCTCATATTTTCTTATTCTGTGCGAACTTTATCTCTGGTCGACGCTGAAGTTAGTCGACTGATCCTTTGGAGTTGCAGTGCTGCTACTTCTGAAACCTCGGCCCGGGCTGATGACCACGAGATGGAGGACGCAGCAACTTCGAACCCAGGTACTGTATTCTTAACACCGTTCTTAGTCGACTGACTCGCGATCTCTGATCCTGATTCTTCTCCGCAGCTCCACCCAATACTATTATCAATCTCCCTGATGACGACGAGGATGAAGAACCACTGGCACGCAGGAGGAGTCGGAAAGCGTCCGCCAGTAAGGTGCCTCAGGATGTGACGGCGCCTGAGATTCTGACTGTGGAGGAAGAGAACACCACTCGACACACGGTGTCCTTCGCAAATCCACTGACGAGTGCTCAGCAGCCCTCCCTCTTCACGACGCACCACGTCCCAGAGGACCAAGCTGGCGCAGCGAAGGAGGCAATACGCCAGGCGGGACTCATGATGGAGCAGCTGAAGACCATCCGGGATGCGAGCCAGGCAGCTTATGACGCCAGCTCTGCCCTCCAAAGCAATGTCCAGGTCAGTCGACCGCTGTTTGTTCTATTGGATATGCTACCAAAAACTTTTCTCTTCCGGAATTTATAGTAGTCACCCACTGGGTGTGTCGAATAAACTCCGTGTTAGCGGGGGCACGCTGAGTGCACCCGCTGGGTGTAGTCCCCAAGGCTAAGGTCGACTGCTGGCAGTCGGCCTTAGGCTTTATGATGTCAATCTTTCTGTCAGTCAACTGGTCGACTGGATTTCACAAACCGGTGGGGGCACGCTGAGTGCACCCACTGGGTGTAGTCCCCAAGGCTAAGGTCGACTGCTGGCAGTCGGCCTTAGGCTTTATGATGTCAACCTTTCTGTCAGTCGACTGGTCGACTGGATTTCACAAACCGGTGGGGCCACGCTGAGTGCACCCACTGGGTGTAGTCCCCGAGACTGTGGTCGACTGCTTGCAGTTGATCACAGTCTTAGAGAATGCATCTCGCACTTTTTTTTGAGGTCGACTGGTCGACTTTGTCTTCAACAGGATTAGTGGGGGCACGCTGAGTGCACCCACTGGGTGTAGTCCCTGAGACTACGGTCGAATGCTTGTATTCGGCTGTAGTCTTAGAAACGTGTGTTTTTCCCTTTTTTACTCGGAAGTGAATTATTTTTGACATTTAGTCGATTGGTTCTTCGCAGAACTCTTGTGATCTTGTGGCTCGCTATTCAGAGCTGGAACAAAAACATACTCAAGTCGAGCTGAGCTTGAAGCTGGTTCAGGAGAAGCTGACAAAGGCAAAGGAGGAGACCGAAGGTATGTTTGGTGAGACCCTGACGACTGCTTTTCCCCTTGCTTGTTTCAAAATCTGATCTTGCTGTAACTTGTAGGTAAGGTAAGGGAGGCCCAGCAGAAGAAAGACCTTGAGCTAGCTGAGAAGATCAAGCTTGCCGACGAGAAGTTAGCTTCAGTCACCAAGCTTGAACAAGACAATACCAATCTGAAAGCTGCTCTTGGGATTGCCAACAAGGAGGTCAGTCGACTAAAAACTGATAAAGCTGCCCTGACCGACCAAGTCAGCAAATTGACTGGGAAGAAAACTGATCTGGAGGCCTTCCTGAGTGGACTTGCCAAGAAGCTGTTTCTTATGCTTGAAGGTAAACCTCTATGCTTGGCAGACATTTCCAATTGTGATTTTTCCATTCGACCATCCTCTTGACTTAGTGATCACCCTTGCAGAATTTTGTCAAAACTTTGAAGAAGAAACTAGCCGACTGGAGCCAAACCTCGACCCCGTCAATTCTCCGGTGAACGACGAAGTTGCCATGGATGTTTTCCGACTGGAGTCTCGTGTTGCAGCTGTCGTGGACTATCTCACAAGGCTGAAGGCCGCCACATCTCGCATCGACTCGACGCTCTGGCCTGAGGAGACACTTCAGAACGACCTTGAGTCGCTGATGGCCCGCTTGAACACGATCCCTGGTCGAGTGCAGGAGTGGAAGAAGTCCTCGGCTCGGTGTGGTGCAGATGTCGCTCTGTGTCTGGCCCGAGTCCACTGCAAAGATGCGCGAGAAGAGAAGCTGGCGGCCCTTCGGGTGGCCAATACCAAGAAGCACGACTTCAGGTCCTTTATGGAAACTTTCCTTGCAGCTGCCACTCGGATCGCCGACGGAATTGACCTTGATGAATTTGTTGCACCTTCCAGCCCTCCACAGGAGGGGTAAAAAACTTCTTCTGGCTCGACGCTTTAAATTTGCCTCGGTATGCCGAGTGGAATTGTAACCGACAAACCTTAACGGGCTTGACGCCTGAGCACTTTCGGTTCCTTTAGATATCGATTCAAACTTGAATTTGGCGCTTGAATATGATTGCCTTCGGCTCAAAATGTCTTTTGCAGGATCAAAGCAAGGCGCCTTTATTGCCATCGACTTATTCTTTAGTCCACTTAGGCGAGCACTGGGCTGCGGCTAAGCCTCCGAGTGAGAAGTTTTACTCTTCACTCGGTAGGATTTCGATAACTTAGGCGAGTGCTTGGACTGCAGCTAAGCCCCCGAGTGAGAGGGTTGCTCTTCACTCGGTAGGATTTTTATAACTTAGGCGAGTGCTTGGACTGCAGCTAAGCCCCCGAGTGAGAGGGTTGCTCCACACTCGGTAGGATTTTTATAACTTAGGCGAGTGCTTGGACTGCAGCTAAGCCCCCGAGTGAGAGGGTTGCTCTTCACTCGGTAGGATTTTTATAACTTAGGCGAGCACAG